>NC_050176.1:38238408-38358408 GCF_008315115.2 Sander lucioperca
TTTATTCTATTATTAGTATGAATTTATAGTTACAGATATTTTCTAGGAAATAATTAGGAGACAATGGGACCCGTAAAATAAAGTGTTTCCAAGTATTTCTGAACTATGATTTGCTACTTGTATAAAATACTTGAATGTGTCTTTCATCAGGGTTGTAAAAAGAAGGGAAGAAATAAAGACGAATAAAAAACTTTTAGGGAATGTAAGTGATGCCATAAACTACAGTCCTACCAGATTTGTGTGCTTTAAACAAACTGTGGGCGGTTTTTGTATGTTGTATAGCTCTGGCATAATGATATTGGCTTCATTGTGTTAGTTGGTGTGAACAATAAATGGCAATGGAGCACATATTGTGATGCCAAAAGAGATACAAAAAACACAAAGCTAACACAGAAAGCGCTGAAATCTGCTGTGAGAGGAAATAAGGAGACAGACTGAGAGCGACGCAGAATTTTTATCTCTTTCTTTTTCAACGCTGAAAGTCTAGCTCGCTCTCCCTCTCTCTCTCTTCCCTCCTAGACAAATGTGACACTCGGGACTCCCCCTCTTTCCACTCTCCCTTGATGGATTGCACACACACACACACACACACACACACACACACACACACACACACACACACACACACACACACACACACACACACACAAACACACACTCTCAGTGATGTATTGCCAGAGGGTGGGGGTGTGTGTGGGAGGGTTGAGGGCTAACGATTACGGGAATTGTCATTCGCCGATCATTCGTCTGCATTTGAAAACCATCAACGTCAAAAGCTCACACACACACACACACACACACACACACACACACACACCAGTGATACATGATCTGTTTCTAATGTTCTTAATGTGAGTTTTGGAGATTAGATGACGGAAAATGCCAGAAACACACACACACACACACACACACACACACACACACACACACACACACACACACACACACACACACGCATACAGACACCCCCCTTGTAGCAACATCTGTGTGTGTGTGTGTGTGTGTGTGAGTGAGTGCACACATACCAACCTATACAACTGTGGACTTTGGCATCAAAAGATCTTAAAAGTAAATGTTCTTTTCTATTTTTGTCTTTTTTAAATGACCAGAAATAGAAGTCCACATGTGGTCGGTGTAGTCTGATAGTCCACTGTTGTTAATATAGGTGTGTGTGTGTGTGTGTGTGTGTGTGTGTGCCTCTTGAGGCTGATGGGTTGCAAATGCAGACAGATTATTATTAGAAAGAAAGAGGACTCTTTTTTTAGTCAGCTGATTAGCAAATTGTTTTTTAACATCATTCAGCGGAGGACCGTGTGTGCAGCTGATCTTGAGCCTGTTCACAGATTGATCTATTTACAAGGGTGTGATGCAGGATGTTCACGTTTAGGCCCCAGGGATGACTTTACATCACTGAACGCTATTTTGCAATGCAAACCATATTTTGGTTCCAGGTAGAATACAAAACCATCAGCACCATGCTCAGCTAATCACTGTAGCCTGCTGCTGATGTGGAAACAAAAAAAGTAAAAGAAATATATGACATTGATAATGATAAAGACATTAATGCAATCCTCTGGCTCATTATGGTTTGATACTTTATTTTTAAATGAAAGAAAATTTCATTTAGCCATAATTAAGCCAACTGTTGATTCCTTTTCCCAAAACGTTATCCATAATAATATTCAAATGACTCTATTTCTCAAAGCATAGTAAGTTAGAGTTACTTTGTTTCGGTACATTTCAATATACATCATTTTAGTATGTTCTTCTCAACCCTGTTACCTAGAAAAGATGTTTATATACAACTAATTTGCAACAGCAAATACGTTTTATAAGAAAGCTAATGCTGCCCAGTTACGTTTTTTTATCAACATGTCGAGGAAACGTTAATGGATTTATTTGCAAAGTAAATTTTACTTCATTTCTTTTCTATAATATCCACTCTTGCTAGATTTTTTTAGTTATGTTTAGGCAGTCAAAGCACTTGATTAAAGTTAGGGAAAGACTATGGTCTTGTCTTATTACTGAAATAGTCAACCCATATTTTAATTTATTAACATGATTAACATGATCTAAAACCACAATGTTTCCCCCTGCTGTTAAAGTCCTGCACTGTGACTAAGTAGGTGATGCACCCTTTGTCCCTTGGTGCTTATGTACATATGTCCATTTTTATTTTACACATTGCTTTAGTTAGTTACACAACCACTGTTCAGTTTAAGTTCCATTTATTAAGATGCAGGTTTGAACAGTTAATTGTTTGTTTCTTCATACTAACATTTTCTTTGTTCCTCTGTTTGGTCCACATTCAGAAATGTTTAGGTAGGAACTGGCGCCGCCCAGCAGCATGGGTAATGATAATGTCACCACTGACATCATAAGACATAACCAAGCCATGGGGGTTTTCTGTGTGTAATTCATTTCCATGTGTTTGGTTAAGGCATTTGAGGGGTAATTGATGTGAGTTACGTCCCACGTGATGTTGTCTTATTTTTGTATTTTTGTGTCTAGCTTGGTCCAGACTTCACGAAAGTTAAGACATGTTTGACAGACTCACCAATGAGAGATAGTGGTGCAGTCCAGGGCTGACTGAGAGCCCTATAAAGGCAGTGGCATTCTCCTGCTCAGGGAGAGGGAAGCTGTGCTGACACAAGCATGTGCTAAGGAAAGATTTAAGATTTATTCAACATTTTTTAAGCCAAGGACCCCTTATCTGAAAGACAGACGGAGCAGTCTACAACATAATTTATAAAATTAAGTTGCATATTTAACTGGGCCTACAATAAAAGCCTAAAGCCTTTATACATACATTTTTAGTGCATAAAAGCTATTAAAATAATTGTTGGTATGATTTTATAAATCATGTTTTATGTTAAAACACAGTCCTTATGATTACCTGTATATGTGGACCTTAGTGACTACCTTACCTATACACCAGTAAGCATACCATTAAGGTCTTTTGTTCACTAATTTGCTTATGTGTTGGATTCATGTTAAGACATTTACATTTTTGAAAAAAACCTTTAAAAGTTGCAAAGGAACTCCCTTTATTTATTTTGCCTGATGATGGTCTAGTAAAGAAAAGTATAATATTAAATAATTTTTTTGTAAGTTAGACAGTATGCAGGCATTTCTTTGCAACTTTTGACCTACTTATCCCCCTCTGACGCATCTGTCTCACGTTAGGGATATGCAAAGTACTTTTTTTGTCCTTTTTTTTAAATAACAATAATTTGGAGGCCCCCTGCAGTAACTCTGAGGACCCCCTGTTGAAGATGTCTGATTTAAGGGTTTAGTTTTACAAAGAAAAGAAAAGGTAAGAGCAGTGATGATGCAAACACATGCTGTATCGACTTTTTGGGGCAGACTATTGGAGAAGCCTTGCTGCTCAAACGCATGCTTTGTCTCATTTTGTCCAAGTAGATTTTTCTCCAGTTTTCTTTTGATAGTTTCACATTTTGTAAATGTGTTTTATTTATATGTGTGGCACCCTGCATGAATGAATTAATGATTTTTTTTATTTTTCGTGTCTGGCCGCTTGCAAATAAATCTGTGCTGTTTGGAATTCAAGAATTCTGCCTGCCTATGTTTTGAGGCTCTGGCTACCCTACACGACATGCACACACACACACACACACACACACACACACACACACACACACACACACACTATCCCCCTACGACTAAAAATTTAGAACTTCCTTCACTGAAAAAAAAACGTTGCCTCTGAACATAGTCCAGCAATGATGTTCCTTCACAAAATGCAATTGGTAAAAGAAATTAGAGTTTAACGTCATTTCTGGTGGACAGGGTTGGTTCCTCCACAAACTTCATACAACCCACACTCCACATATGGATTCTAATAAATATAGTGATTTTAGTAAAACAAGGCTTCTGCTTCTTTTTATATTTGTTCTGAGAGTCGGGAGTCATGTTACAACATTTGAACTGTTGACCCACATTATATGAAAATGGGACTTTTCATATAATGCACAATTATATAATTATATTTTTCTATTTCAGTCAGTTTATGTTCCCTGTATGTGCTGCCTTAACAAAAGTCTCCCTCTGGTTTCTAGTCCCTATCTCTCATTTTGATTTCCTTCTTAAACGGTTTACTCCAAGCTAAAGTATTTCCACTTCAGCAATAATAAGGAATTTATATTTCCCCATTCACTAAAGATTTATTTTATGAGAACTTTTTAATTGTATTCCCTGCTCAACTCATTTCCTCTTTTACCTGAATAATGATACGTTTACTGAAGGACAGTTTACACCAGCCTGAATGTACAACACGATCATTTAATATGAGCGCTTTATTGTCACATGTTGAAAAGGAAAACTGCAAAGAACTGTGGTCAAAATTCTGAATATTAGACTCCAGAATAGACTCTAACTGAAAGACAGACAGACAAATGTTTACATATGTGACACACACACACACACACACACACACACACACACACACACACACACACACACACACACACACACACACACCCACACAGGCTGTGTGAAGAGGGCAAATGACTCAGCGTGATCCATCTGTCCAACATGACTGGTAAAAACCAGGCAATATGGGATATGGTGTGTGTGTGTGTGTGTGTGTGTGTGTGTGTGTGTGTCAGTGAGAGAGATTGAGAGAGACAGTTTGACCGAGGAGTGTGTCTCTATTGGTCTGTGTTCTTTCTAACCATTTTTCTATTTAATCTGTCTGACATCCTCACTAAAATCATATTCTATTAAAAATGAGCTCAGAATTTATTCCATCTATGGATGTAATCATAAAGGCTGTGACGTTGTCACTCGTTGAGAGAGGAATTTGAAACGAACCCCAAATACAGTATAAACTATTAAGAGACCTTTGCGATAATCAACATTTCAATCATGATGAGCTGTGAATTAAGGGATTAATTGACTGTATCTGCTCAGCAATCTCCACACGTCACTGTCAAGGCCCGAGACGATTTAGACATGAAAGAAATACAGATTTGCTTAAATGACGCAACAGTGTGATGCTTTGACATACATCATGTCAGAGGCAAAACAGATAAAAAAAAAAAAAAAAACTATCAAAGAGCTTCCCAGACGCACTGTAAGAATTCACATTTTTCCAGTTGACAGCTGACATGATGAGTTTTGAATTGGTGACTTATCATGTTATCTGTCACTTTTAGCACAAGAGTACAAAAAGCGTACTAAAATTGGAGTTGGTAGGTCCACTCAGTGTTAACTGCAGCCTGCAGAGCGATTGAATTCGACAGTGAGGGAGGATTTCATCATACTGCTTAGACATATCAACAGAAATGCAAACCGTGTTGAAGCTGTTGCTTCATCAGCAGTGTGATGTGAGCTGCTCAACATGACGGGAGTGTCATGTCAAATCTGACCGCCTCTGGCCTTATAACGGAATAACAATTTGTTCTCATCTACGCAACACGTTTCTGTTAAATCTGATGTTTATTGATGTTGATGTTAAACGTCCCATGTTGTAAAAAGTGAGGTTTCCATGTCGTTTTTTTGTATTCAAAAGCACGACGAGGTGCTGTATAAATACTGTGAAAGTATCCAAATGCTCAATCCACAGAGAAACGTACACAGCCCGTATTCAGAAACTGCCTTTAAACGAGCCGTCACGACTTGTGTACTTTTGTGATGTAACACCTATACACTGCATTCTCATAAATGAAACCCATTTATGAGAATGAGTATGATATCGTAGGAAAATTTATGTACACCAAAACGTATGATATCATACAAAACTTGCAGACCGCCGGCTGGGAGCTCCATGACACCGAGCAGCAGTTGCTAGTTGTTTCAGCCCTACAGGTTGGAAGCGGAATTGTCCATGACTGTTACCATTACCATTATTCTTATGTCTCATTCGAACGAGTTAATGAACCACTGAAACGATTTTGGAAACATTATTTTAAGGCAGAGATCTTCAACAGGGGGTCCGGAGCCCCTAATGGGTCCTCAGAGTTACTGCAGGGGGCCTCCAAATTATTGTTATTTTAAAAAATAAAGTTTTTTCAGGACAAATAAATACTTTGCATATCCCTAACGTGAGACAGGTGCGTCGGAGGGGGATAAGTAGGTCAAAAGTTGCAAAGAAACTCCCGCATACTGTCTAACTTACAAAAAAATTATTTAAAGGAGAACTCCGGGCAATTTTTACGTTAATCTTGATCGCTATACTTTTTTGAGTACTGTCTATAGCAAAAACCACGAGCCGAATTGGTGCTAGCAACATGGAGCTTCTGTAGCTAATGCCCAGAGCTCCCGTTAGCTAAAACTGCAGTTATGGGGGCATAAGCTAAAGAGTGCCTTTGTGCCTCTTAACAGACTCAAAATGCTATTAAAATGTCTGTGCAACATGAACAGGACCCTTACACGACAACAAGATGCGTTTAGCAACTTAGCCGTTGTTGAAATTCACATACCCTGTTAGCTGCTAGCTGCCGTCTGGGATGAGTGAGTGTGTTCAGCCAGGCTCCGGTAATAATCATCACGCTGCAGTCCCGTGTGTATTTGTAACATAAATATCCATTTAGTCTGCAATCCATCTGGCGTTGGTGAGTAGTTGGTGAGTCTTGTCCGTGTCGATCGTTGTGGTTTCCTTAGCCGGACTAGCATGCCCGGCCGGCGTCCCTGCCTCTGCTTCCTCCCCGCCCTCCTGGCTTCACGCAGCCGACAACAATCCAACGAGCGCCCGCTGGTCTGGTGGATGTCTTCCAGAAGACCGTTCAAGCCTTCGCCGCGAAAAATTGTATTTTATTTCCCCCTCAAAAATAGGTAATTGAGCACTGTAGTGGTTATGACCATATTAGTGACTGTGTTACATGGAAACGGACCAAATTATGTTTGGGTCCTGTACAGTAAAATAGTGTTTTAGACGGCTAGCTGTAGTCTTGCTAAGTCCCGTGGGAATTCAGTGGTAGCAGGAAAAAGGTAAATAGTAGTGTGCAGGTTGGAGGAGCGTAGTGTGTGAAGAGTGAAGATCAGAGTTGTTCACAAGGGAAGAAGTTTGGAGTAACGTAACTGGAGAATATAGAAGATACTGAACACATGGAAGAGGCGTTTGAGTTTGATGGTCGTCCTTATTTATTCAAACCCGAGTATACAGGCGAAGAACTATGCTAACCATGCTAGTCCGGCTAAGGAAACCACAACGATCGACACGGACAAGACTCCTACTCACCAACGCCAGATGGATTCCACACTAAATGGATATTTATGTTACAAATACACACGGGACTGCAGCGTGATGATTATTACCGGAGCCTGGCTGAACACACTCACTCATCCCAGACGGCAGCTAGCAGCTAACAGGGTATGTGAATTTCAACAACGGCTAAGTTGCTAAACGCATCTTGTTGTCGTGTAAGGGCCCTGTTCATGTTGCACAGACATTTTAATAGCATTTTGAGTCTGTTAAGAGGCACACCGGCACTCTTAAGCTTATGCCCCCATAACTGCAGTTTTAGCTAACGGGAGCTCTGGGCATTAGCTACAGAAGCTCCATGTTGCTAGCACCAATTTGGCTCGTGGTTTTTGCTATAGACAGTACTCAAAAAAGTATAGCGATCAAGATTAACGTAAAAATTGCCCGGAGTTCTCCTTTAATAGTCGGCAACGTTTCTGTACTAGACCATCATCAGGCAAAATAAATAAAGGGAGTTCCTTTGCAACTTTTAAAGGTTTTTTTCAAAAATGTAAATGTCTTAACATGAATCCAACACATTACAAGCAAATTAGTGAACAAAAGACATTAATGGTATGCTTACTGGTGTATAGGTAAGGTAGTCACTAAGGTCCACATATACAGGTAATCATAAGGACTGTGTTTTAACATAAAACATGATTTATAAAATCATACCAACAATTATTTTAATAGCTTAGTATTCTATGCACTAAAAATGTATGTATAAAGGCTTTAGGCTTTTATTATAGGCCCAGTTATATATGCAACTTAATTTTATAAATTATGTTGTAGGGGGTCCCTGCTCCGTCTGTCTTTCAGATAAGGGGTCCTTTGACCCCCTATTTTAAGGTACAAAAGAATCTTTGGTGTTGGATCGATCAATATTGAAATCAATCAATATCAATAAATAAGGTCTCTATGGTATTACTGTGTTGCAAAGTTGCATGTAATCAATGACAAAACGATGCCATGGGTCAAAAATCGTGATACGAACCGAATCGTGGGTTTGGGGTATTGTTACAGCCCTAATATATATACAGTACATATAACGCTGGCCAATCAGATTCTTCAGGAGAGGGGATTAAAGAGACAATCAAATTCTTTGAGCAAACACTGGCGCTGATGTCTTCGCTTTTTATGATTTAAAAAAAAAACTAAGAACTATTAGTCTGTTAAACAACAAGAAGACCAGATCTAATTCTTAACTATAATTATACAGTACTTATACAGTATTTTCCTTTTAAGTTTGTTTATCGCTGTACAGTTTTAGGACTATTAAACATTAAGTGCATTAACAAATGAGAAATTATCATTTGCTTCATTACAGTATGTAGCCACAAAATTGACCTGGTTCCAAAATATGCATTTTCATATTACAAACACTTGGTTTGATTATGTCTACAAATTAAAGGACTTAATCTGTTGTACCAAATTAAGTTTATGAACCGTGA
The DNA here is from genome assembly GCF_008315115.2 of Sander lucioperca. Lineage (NCBI taxonomy): Eukaryota > Metazoa > Chordata > Actinopteri > Perciformes > Percidae > Sander > Sander lucioperca. Next base: position 38,247,064 of record NC_050176.1, read on the forward strand.
GTTAGTGGACATGATTGAAATATTAAGGACAATGGTGATTTTTGGTCATTAAAAACTAAACATGTTAAAAGTCTTTCCAATAGTTTTATACATTCTTCGTCCTCTTCTTAGGAGGAGATAAGTCATCTTTAAAAATCACACCTGGCTTATGAACAATGATTACATAAGCATGTTTTCATTCATTTCCACTAGCACTTCTCACAGTCTCTCTCTCTCTATCTGACTCACTGTTTCCTATCCATATGAAGCCATTTTGCTCAGATGTGCATTTCCATGTGTGATGTGCCATTCATCAAGGGCAGCGAAAGAGCATGCTTGATTTATTCCATAGACATCTTGTTGGAATATGTGCATTTATCACTATGATTGCTTCACAATCACTCTCAATACTGAGCTCAACAGCGCAAGTGTAGACACACAGCATGTACGTGCAATCACTCCCCAAACACACACACAGACAGATGCACTCATTCATTTATTTCTTATACATATGAAGAAATATTAGCAAGAGCAGGTGTGTTTGAGGAAAAGTCTCCAGTCTAACTCAGTGAGGGAAATCCCAGTTATGCTCAGCAATATGTAAATGCAGGTCTCAGTAGAAAGTTTAAATGGATTCTTCAGAAAGGACTAGATCTTTTTAGTAAGCATTGTTTATTCTACATTGCCAGCCTTTGTACATTTATCCTTATTATTTTGTGTCTTAAGTCCTGCCTTTATTTGTCTGTTTTTGAATGGATTTATGCTAGTTCTTCTGCTTTCCCATGCTGTTAAAGTCCCTACATTCACAATTCTGACATCACCATATGTAGCCAATGATCTTTCTGGTTTTAGTTTTTTGCCAATTTTAACATGCTTTTTATTCATTTTTTTTGGCAAAATGAGCTTAAGGAACATAAACACTTCATCATTCAACATAACCTGGCCCTTGCTCCACACACCAACCTACCCAAGTATCACTCCCTCTCATGCAAACATCCACACACGCACACGCACACACACACACACACACACACACACACACACACACACATACACACACACACACACACACACACACATACACACACACACACCAACCTGCCCAAGTATCACTCCCTCTCACACACACACACACACACACACACACAACAACCTGCCCAAGTATCACTCCCTCTCATGCAAACATCCACACACACACACACACACACACACACACACACACACACACACACACACACACACACACCAACCTGCCCAAGTATCACTCCCTCTCACACACACACACACACACACACACACCAACCTGTCCAAATCACTCCCTCTCATGCAAGCATGCACGCACGCACGCACACACACACACACACACACACACACACACACACACACACACACACACACACCCTACTAAATCTAACTTTATCAAATAATATCAGACTTAATCATATTGCATCATAACCCCTCAAATGTCTGTATGTCTGTACATTTATCTTCTTGTTATATGTCTCACTTTTCTCTTTGTCATGTTATTTCACCCAAAAAACAAACAAACAAAAAAAAAAACTGAGGAATTTTTACTCCTGCACCTGTGAGAGTGTGACTGACGGGGAACATCACTGAACCGGACCGGCCCTGCAGAGAGTGGTTCATTCGGCTGAACATACAATAGGTTGATTGATTTAGATTAATTTACATTAACACATTATAATGGTTGAGGCAGCAGTATGGCTGAAGTAGGAATGCATCAATGTTCTTTGATGTGTTCAAAATCCTCCTACACTGACTAGAAGAAGTATTTTCATTGAAATACAAAAATGTGGCTTCCATGCAGCAAAACAGATCTGCAGTGAGTGAAATTAGTCTTTATCATTATGCAAATAAGAAACTTCACAGAATTATAAATTTATTTTAGGAGTTAATATATGAGGCTTTTACACACGCGTGAGAAGCCATAAGAACTTAGTCCCAATATCTCAGTAGAGGCCAGGCGAGGTGATTTTTCTCCAATAGATTCAGATAAATGTCCTTCATTGGAACACAGGCTGGAAGAAACACTGTCAATATTACCCTTACCAAAAGGGTACATATGAAACCACCTACAATCTTTGTTACAAACAGTACATGATGGGGCCCAGGCAGATCCGTGGCCCATAATTAGATCCCCCCGTGAGGACGTGAACGCTGGGCCGACTTGTAATGCCCATTAGATCCATGTGTGTGGAAACCGGGGCTACGTTCAGCTCTGAGAAGATGTAGCAACAGGTTTCTTTAAACTGAAATGGGGGGGTGTTGAACACGCTGTTGTGTGCTCAAGCACTCTGCCTTTTTATTACCACGGGTTTACAGACACGTCTATACTGATTAGGTAACACCTGTGACACAGCCAGTAAACGAGAGACACACCCACCAAACGAGAGAAAACATATATATGGTTCATGAGAACGTTACAATCATTCCCCCGGCTGCAATGTCGGGGTAGAGATTGAAGACCTGGAAACACTGACCAAAGAGCAGATTGGGCTTCTTCAGGAGGGGTGATTAAAGAGAAAAATCTAATTCTTCGAGCAAATACTGGCGCTGATGTCTTCGCTTTTATGATTTTTTTGTTTTTTTAATTCTGAAAGAACTAGTAGTCTGTTAAACAACAAACATACCAGATCACACCAAAGTGTCAACATTTCAGTTGTTATGCAGTACTTTCCTTTTAAGTTTGTTTTTCTGTGTACTATTTAAAAAAAACATAATGTATTAACAAATGAGAAATGATCCTTTTCCTTGTGTCCACAAAATATCTCAAAGCCATAGCACACCATTTCACACTGTGCCGAGGGAACATGTCGTTCAACCAGGAAACCTTAGCAAAACGTTGCACACCGTTTTGAGATTGAATGTGCCCCAGTTGCAATGGTGTGTCTATTCACCAGCAGGAGCAGTGGTTATGGAAGCTAAGGAGTCCCCTTAACTCAACAACTCACAAAATGGAGTCATTTTTAAAGGTCCAATGTGTAGCAATTTCTCCCATCTAGCGTTGAGATCATATATTGCAATCAACTCTCTCGCGCCACGCAGTTCAAAGTACGTATTACAGCTACAGTAGCCAGAAGAAGACTCCTGTTCCTGAAATTTGGATTTTGAATACGTGTGGTCCTCCATGTATCCTTCTTCAATTTTGCCGGGGCCGGGAAGCTACGATAGCACCTGTGAGTTTATCATGTGACAGCGAAAATGCGGAAGGCGGAGCAGTGTGTCCCGTATGTCCCTTACCGGCTATCGTATTTCAAGATGGCGCATGAAAATGGAGCGTCTACCCCAGTTCATGCGAATGTAAACTTTCAAGCAAAAAGGAATACTTGGAATTGATGGTGGTGGTAAATATTCATGAAAAAGAAAACACACATAACGCTGCAAGACGTGGGAATTGCCAGTGGATGCCTGATATTCAGGCGATTATCCTGGCAATTAACATCGTTGATGCCGACTAGGAAGATCCTTGGGAATAACTGAACAGTCAATGAGAGTGCAGCTTTTGGGAGCTCTGAACAGCTTTAGATTATGAAACTGGTCATATTGTTGCTTCCATCACTTTGACACTGTTAGTAAGAGGAATATGTGACAATCTGTTCTGCAAAAAATGGGTTAAGGGGTGATTTGAAAGGTGCTGGGAACAGATGGCCACGTCAAATGAATTTTCTGCTTTTCCGACGCTGCAAACTATATTTTATGTAACAGCATGCTTTATTCCGTATGCTGTTTTGCCATTTCTTCTGGCTTTCCTTGCATTTTTTCTACCTTTTTCTAACTTTTGTGATCTTGTGTTCTACTGTAGGCTATACATGTTTTTTTCAGTATAATATAAGGTTATTCAGATTGACTCCAATACACATATTATTGGGTTACTTTATTTAAAGATGTCGTTAGTTGCCAACAATAACCTACACTCTAAGAAATAAATCTGTAAAATAACAGAAAAAGTTCTGCCAGCTTGTTACTTTGTGACTTTGTCCCGTAATTAAAAATGGAAATTTTGTGTGTAGCTACAGTTAAAACACAGAACATTTTCATTTTTTTTTTTTTAAATTCTCTCATACAAAGATGTTCTGTTAAACTTCTGAAAATGTTGAAGAAAACTTCCCAAATGTCGGGAAAAAAAACGTTAAAAGAAGCAATAAAAACATCGCTTGTAAGATCTAAAATCTTGGGGAAAAGCTTTGAAAAGACAACATGGTCTTCTTTAATCTCCCAGAACCAACCTCCGTTGGCGTCAAAAGTTGTCGGAGCACAAATTATGCCATTCGAAATGCAAAAAACAAAAATACAACTGTGAATCACATTCTATGGACGATTTCTTTTGAAACATACAGTCATGAAACTGTTAATACACAGATGTTTCTTAGAGTGTAGGTTTGAAAACTGAAGAGGAGATATGAAAAACCTCTCTGTTGCATCCCCACCTTGTGATTTAGATGAGTCTAATGCACTCTCTAATACACCGTTTAGCCCACATAAAGCACATTTGTCTGCACAGTGTACTGTATGTTGGTCTATGCTTCCTTCCTGATAACCAGTTTGTGCATGAATAACATTTTTATTTATCTGAGTCCAAAAATGTCACTTTCGCCCTGTTCGCCTCCAACTTCTACTCTATAATGACCTGAGTGTGCATGAGCAATGAGGTCAAGTCTAAAACATTTCATACAGATGTAAATATTTAAACGCTTGTTTTTCTCTCCCAAACCATGAATTAAACACTCTCCTTATGAGTCACACCTTGCTCTCTCTCTCTCTCTCTCTCTCTCCCTCTCTCTCTCTCTCTCTCTCCCTCCATCTCCATTGCTGTGTACCACGTATAGTATTGTCTTTCTGTTGTCTCACTCCATACATCCATCACTTTCTTCCATCCACGTCTGTCTTGTTATTTTTTCTACATCTATCTCTCAATGTCTCTTTCTGCCTCACTCCCTCGTTCTCTCCGAGCCCCTTTTTCTTTCTTTGTGTGGCTCAATAATTGATGTGAGACGTTCTGTCTCCTTTTGGCTGGCTGGGGAGGGTTAAGAGACATGACTCGGCTATGGAGGGCACTCATCACAACACTTGACACGCAGACATACAAACATACACACATGGATACACACACACACACACACACACACACACACTGCAGAGTTCAAGCAAGGGTCATTTCTGTTGCATTAATGTTGCAGGAGAGAAAGTGCTTGGTGTGCGAGTGTGTGAAGCATACATTGAGATCCCCATAAATTGACACCAAAAAAGGTAAGTGTGTGTGTGTGTGTGTGTGTGTGTGTGTGTGTGTGTGTGTGTGATTGTGTGTGTGTGTCTTAAGACCTCCCTGCGCTTGAACAAACTGCCAACACTACCAGGGTTACGGGTTCGATTCTCTTGCATGATTCACATCAATCAAACTATTGCCATCTGTTACTTCTTTTTCCCTCGTTTTTTGGCATATTGTAGGTGACACTCTTTTTCAGTTCAAACACTACCAACTGTGCTGCTGAGTAGCCAATTCTTGGTCCAATAAGCAGAAAACAGAAAAACATCACTTCCTTTGTGAGAATGTTTCCCCAGGAAGTGCGCCAGGCTTTCAAGCCAATTTGACATAGCGGCCAAACATTGGAATTACAACGTCACATGATGCCACGTGGCCCAAAAATACTTTTCCCCATAGACTTCCATGGTAAAAGAGTCTGTAAATCAGTGGATGAATTATTTCGAGCATCACAACCCCCCACAAAATGACTCGTTTCACTATCAAAATTGAATCCATTTGGTCCGATGACATTCGGAAAGTCAAAACGATTAAATCATTTAGTTCCCATTCAAGTTAGCGGAGCGCTAACCCAGAAGTAGCCGGCAGACGTCTCTAGCGCACCTTCGCTATGGGCCCAAACAGTGCCAATCATCTTTGTAGTTTTCTATGCGGAAGTTGCACATTTTTGACTTCATGCGCCACTGAACTGGGAATAGGAATAGGAATAGGAATGAAGGGGGCTCCGCCTCCAACGCTGTGTCCAGGTTATATTACACATCCATGCATAGGCGTATATTTCAGGGGTTGGTGCCGGGGATATGTCCCCCCCAATATTTAGAAGAGGTAGATTTTTCCCCCTCAAAAAATATGAAAGACAACCCGCTCACCAAAAAGAGGTAAAAAATAATCCTTCAGGGGGCTCAAAACATGTACGGAAAACAGTAACTGTGTCTACTGTGTTATATCTGGGGGTTAAAGAACACAACAGGAAGTAAAAATAAAGATGTGATTTCTTGTGATTTCATGTCTTTTATGTAGATTTAACCTTAGGAGTTTCATGCTTTAATAAGCTCTCATTCTCTAACAGATTTGTTGTTGAAATGTACATGATTCCCCCCCAAAAAACATCCCGAAACAAGTGATGATGTTTTGAATATGCAAAAAGTTTTTAACAATACAGGAGAATAATAATTTCCTTAATATAAATAAAGACATTTGCACCATAAATTGTTGCATAAACATTCACCAGAATGCAGAAAATAAAGTGTTTGATGCTTAAAATGTTATTGGGTAGGTCCCCCTAGACCCAATGTTGAAACTAAACCTACGGCAATGGAAAGATCTCCAAGATACAAAAAAGAAAAGCTAAATTATTTTATGAAAACAGTCACTCTATACTCAGAGACAAGGACGTGTGTGTGTGTGTGTGTGACCTTTTTGGTGGCCGTGCTCACTTGGCTTCACCTGCGTCAATATGTCCCTGTTTGAGGGGGTTTGCCATTTCCTTGTGCACTGGGGGGGGGGAACTAGGTCTGTCTCAGTGACCTGGCGTCAGCATTGGTGCGCCTGTGGAGGACGGGGCACAGATAGCATAAAGACTAATCTGCTGGTTGATTTATGTGCTCTCTGTGGTGGAGGAGTTAAAATAAACATAGGTTTACTGACGTAGGTTTATGGTTGGATTGATTTCAGTGTGTGATCCTCCCCTTTGATAGATGAAGATATGTAGATGTGGATGTTATTCAGTAATAACACAAGTATGAAATTGGTCATGTCGGATGGCGGAGGATGATTGTTAATAGCCTGGTTCCGCCCTCATAACGTACTTCCGCTCAATTTTCATTTGCCTTCAGTACTCCGTCTGGGTTTGCGGTATATTCTTGGATTTTCTCTGGCCAAATATTTGGCGGTCCAATCAGCGAACAAAGGGAGTGGCTGAGAACGATGACATTGAGGACGTGTGTTAGAAAGATGCGAGCGAAGCCATTCGGTCCGTTGTGGCAACACTGCTGAATATCCAGAAGTTAAAGCCCGAGCAAGAACAATCTTTGCTGAGTTGTGTTGGTGGCCATGATGTTGTGGCCCTCCTCCCCACGGGGTTCGGGAAAAGTTTGATTTTCCAGCTCGCTCCGTTAGTGGTGAAGGAGTTGGCTAAGGCTACCGCTAGCGAGGCTAATGCTAAATATAAGCCGATAGTTGTTGTATCCCCTCTTGTTGCACATGTGCATGACATACGTCACAACCAAACGTTAGCAATTGGATATGGCAGATCCAGAGTGGCTCTGGGCAGATCCAATAGTTTTAAACTTCAACAGAGTACCCGCCTTCAAGGAAGTTAACACTTGTCAATGGAGAGTGGCCAGACTCTCTGTACAAATAAAATGTACCAGAGTCTGGTAGGACCAGGCTAGATTGTTAATGTGCTGTGTAGCAATGAAGCCTTAATGGCATTATTCTTCCAAATTACATCCCTTCCATTATGAATCAGTCGTTCAGCAAGATGGTCCAAATCCAGATCCAGCCAGCTGTGGCCTTTTTGTTTAGATTTTGCATATTTGCTACCTGAATATCACTTTGACACAGGCCACTGAGGTTTGCATCCTGAGGTGGCAAAAGCAGGTTTGGTTAAGGTTTGGGAACGATTGTGGTCTCGGTTAATACGCCCTGTGTCATACTTCAAATCACTGTTGACATTTTCAATATTAAACCAAAACCATGGTCTTTCCCTAACCTCATACAAGGGCTGCGAGTGCCTAAACATACAACATGATCATGTTTTAGTTTCTACAAACCAATGTTGTAGGAAAACAAATGGAACATGCTAATAACATTTGGCAACTCACAAGAAATGTTAGAATGTTTCCTCATTATCTTGATAAAACTGCAATTTAGGTTTCTGACCGGAAACAAAACAAGTGGCCTTGGCCATCTACACGCATCTACGAGAGAAAAGATTGTTCAGTTTTAAGCTTATCTAATGCAATACTTCAAAATATGCATACAAATATGTGAATGGAAACATGGCTTGTGTCATCTCATTGTGCAGTTTGTGTTTCTATTGTTTTTGTTGATCAGCTCTTGAACAGAATATACCTTTCATGTTTTCACATTTTCATACAAGTCTGCACTGTTAGCTTTTTCATCGCTTCTTACAGTCATTTTCATCCTTCCCTTTCTGACCTTATCTGCCACTTGCAAGTCAAGATGCAGAGAAAACAAACAGCACAAGAGCATCATTTAAAAATAAATAATAACCTTACAAATCATAGCACACATTACATCAATAGGTACAATTATGGTTCCTTATAAATGATGGCTCTATTGTCGTTTCTTCCTTTAGATCCAGATATACTTTTAAAAATAAAAAAATCCATCCTTTTGTAGCAGTTTTGTAACATAAGATTTCTCCTCAGAGCGTAATTCTATCAGACAACAACTTCATTGTGGCCCTCCCCTGGTTGGAACAGCTGAGGAGGTGCATAGAATCTTCAAAAAGATTGATCCAAAAAAGGCAGCTGGTCCTGATAAGACCAGAGGAAGGGTTCTAAAGGAGTGTAGGGAACAACTTAGCCCTATATTCGGGCAGCTTTTTAAAATCTCTCTTGACATTCCAAAGGCCTGGAAAACCTCACTGATAGTGCCGGTACCAAAAGTGGCAAAACGATCTGCCTTAAATGACTATCGTCTAGTTGCCTTAACATCTATTGTAATGAAAAGTCTTGAGAAGATTGTCTTAAAACGTGTTCTAGGAGATGTGCAAGGTGTTATTGACCCTCTACAATTTGCATACAGGACAGAAAGGAGCACTGAGCACTTATTGTATATGCTCCATAATATTTATTGTCACCTTGATCAGCCCAAACAATATGTTCGTGTGTTATTTATAGACTTCTCATCTGCATTCAACACCATTGGGCCTCACATTATGATGGAGAGGCTATTGCAGTTGGGAGTGCATAGTGACATCATCAGATGGGATAAGTCCTTTCTGACTGACTGCAGTGTGTCAGGGTAAATGAACAGGGTCTTCTCCCATTATTACAAACACGGGGGCTCCACAAGGAAGTACATTCTCTCCAGTCTTATTTACCCTGTACACAAATGAATGCAGGAGCAACACACCGGAGCATGTTACAATAACATTTGCTGATGATACAGCAATCCTGGGTTTGATACGCGACAACGATGAAACCAACTACCGGGCTTGGGTAGATCAGTTTCTAGAATGGTGCAGGTCCAGCTGTCTTCTGCTAAACGCAAAGAAAACTAAAGAAATTATATTTGACTTTAGAAGTGAGGGCTTGACCCACCAGCAGATGACTATTCAGGGGCAATGGATTGAAGTAGTAGGGGAGTATAAATACTTAGGAACAATAATAGATGCTAAGCTATCATGGAATACCAACACTGATGCCATCTGTAAAAAGGGTCTGCTGCGACTGTATTTTATGCGGAAGCTGAGACAGTTCAGAGTAGAAAAAGACATGATGGTCCTTTTCTATCGCTCTTCTGTTGAGAGTCTTTTAACTTTCTGCTCCGTTGCCTGGTATTTATCTTTGTCAGTGACAAAGAAAAATAAATTACACAGGATAGTTAACATGGCCAGCAAGATTGCTGGACATCAGTTAAATTATCTGATCCGAGAGGATCAAGAAATGTCTATCTGCCAGTTAAAAAACAAATGGATTAAAATAAAATAAATCTATCACTTAAATTGGACAGTTGCTATTTATGGTTTAAACGCCTTTACCCATTCTTTCACCAACGCAATCCTAAAAAAAGTGATCCTTTTATTCCTTCAACTTAGCATAAATAATCAATGCAATTAAATAAGCACACTTTAAAAAATTCCCAAACGGCCCTGGATGCAAGTGTAGTTCCAATTAACGAAGAAATACAATTAAGATATCTCATCTAACTAACTAACTTTTAATAAAAAAGTGAACAGGTTTTATTTATCGTTTTCGTCTCATCTATATTTCAGTCTTCCTGTCTCTGTCTCTTCTTTCCCCTCTTAATTAAAAGGCCATGGCAGGGGACCCGCCAGCAAATAGCCTGATCAATACAATGCCTGATGTGTGAATTGATCGTGTTTGTGTGTATGATGGAGACTGTGCATGTGCAAGTGTTTGAGTGACGGAAGAAGCGTTTCCCTGTGTGTGTGTGTGTGTGTGTGTGTGTGTGTGTGTGTGTGTGTGTAGTCATACTCCCTCTTATTGAGGTGTTCAATCAGTCTAATTCATTCTCGCCCAGAGACTGCTGTGCGGATGCAGGACAATTCATTTACTCTGCAGGCTCCAATCAAAAGTATTCCCAGCATTCCCTGCTGTAATAATCACTGCATATGAAATTAGAAGATCCATAATGGCAAACTGCTTTACACTAAGGGGCCAAACAGGCTTGTGCAGATGTGAGAGTCTTTATGATATTATATTAAATTGATAGTGGACGTCACATTAGGGAGAATCAAACCTGTATAAATTCTCTGTAATCTGAGTCTTAAAGCTTTAGTGCGTAGCTTTTTGATATTAATGAACGTCCGTTACATTCAAGCTATTGTCAAATGAGTTGCTACAAAGCTAATTAAGACTATCAGCTCCACACAACTCTCTCTGAATTTCTCAGTATGACTATGTTCAGAAGATTGTGGCGTCCGGCGACTTTTCTGCGCAGAAACTCGAGTGAAGATAATGACCTCTTCTGAAGAGTCCATGCTTTTTTAATCCTCCGTGTTCTCCTTGGCTACTAGCAACTGTGTGGAGGAGGGGAGGTTTGGTGCGTGCATCATGGAAGGCTTGTAACATGTGGATGCGCCGACAGTTTTGTTGTCGTTACTTAGAATTCCTCATGGGGGAGACAAAAACTAAGCACTATAGCTTTAAGAACAAGAACATACGTTCATTGATTTCTACACTCAAATGTATTTATTGAGGATAATATCAAGATCAAGACAAAGCTTAAAGTCATGTGTATAAAAATATTCAATGATTGAAATAAAGTTCACAAGACAGCAATGGTACAGCAGAGGTGATATATGATCATATGAAGCCTGCAGCACACACACATCAACAGGACGGCGCTGCATATGAACCATAACATACTGTGGGAGCAAGAAGTTGTTTCAAGAAGTCAGAAAAGCAACATTTCCAAAATTGGATTGCCAAAGAAGTATTATTTTGCTCCAGCTGCAGTAATGATCCCTTCCTGTCTTTGACAGCAGTGTGGCGTCTGCTCAATCTCACTTTATTAATAACCAAACCCAGACAACGCCCTTGTTTGTTAACAATCATGCATTTTCTCCACTAAGAAAGCCATTTCCGTAGGTAAACATCATTTCAGGACACGCTTTAAATTCCAGCCTACATTACAATTATTATCATCCGGCTGAGCGGTGCACTTTACTTCTGCGCCGGCCCCCTTCTCTCAGCTTGTCAACAATTAATAATAAGATACATAAAGGCATCCAAATGTGAGTACACAAAATGGGAGGTCAGGAACAACAAGGCAAGCAGTGATCACAGACTTTCTAAGAAGTTTAGAAGTGACTGTAATCTCTGCTGCAATGATGAATGCATGATGGTCTGTTATAAAGTAGTATATATCCACAACGTTCTACTTCAGGGATTGCTCCGGTGCCACCGGAAATTCTGCCAGATGTCTGTCATTTTAGGCCGGATGTCCATTTCCTTCCACTTTCTTTGTGTTGGCGTTCTAAACTCCGGTGGATTTATGAGGACTATGGTTAACTGCTCCTCAGATCTCTGCAGGGTAAATCCAGACAGCTAGCTAGACTATCTGTCCAATCTGAGTTTTCTGTTGCACGACTAAAACTACTTTTGAACGTACACGTTCCACCAAAACAAGTTCCTTCCCGAGGCTATTTTACAGCGGCACTGTCATTGTGTCCGGGGCTTAGTGCCACCCAAGGCGATTGTGATTGGTTTAAAGAAATGCCATTAAACCAGAGCAGGTTTTTCTCCCATCTCAGAATGCTATGTGGACTAGCCAGACCCTCCTTTGCAGCGCTGTGGAGAAAGGTCTGGCAATGCGAGACTAGTTATAAAGTGACTAATTGTTCGTCTCCACTGTGGCGTTTTTTGACGGCAGGGATCGCCCTACTTCCCAGCATTGCACACTATTGGGCTGACAACTAACAGTTATCAGTTTCTCTTCACTGACCACAGACAAGTAAAGAAAACAGGCTACACCCTCCTACAACCGCGAAGGCTGCATCTGATTGGGTGGATGCAAAAAGTCTCTTTTAGCATCTATCGTTTTGGCGTCACTTTATGACGCTCAGGGTCCGGACGTAGGTTTAACTGACATGTGGCACAAGAACGAAGATGGTGGGTGGGGTTAAAAGATGTTTGTTTCAGTGACACGCGGGACAAGAACGGGACACGAATGGGACACAGACCCCCAACCCATTCTCACTCCCATAGCACCAAAAAGTGACGCTTGGTCAGGTGCCTTTGGCGTTTGTTATTGATGCAAAAAGACTCCTTTAGCGTCATATTTAGACGCGCTTGGTCGGGACTCTTGGTGTCACTTTTTGACGGTCTGGGTCGGGACGTACGTTTAACTGACATGTGGCACAACAACAGCAAGAACAGTTAGGTTGTGAAAAAGATGGTGGGTGGGGTTACATAAAGTACGTTTCAGTGACACGCGGGACAAGAACGGGACATGAACCCCGGTCTCCTGGGTAAAAGTCCTGTGTTGTTTGACCCATCCACCACCCCAACCTGGCTCTTTATGCAGATTTTCGGTCTTTCACACTACTACTCTACTGTTGTCTCTCTTAATACTATGTCATCTTACAGCGCCGCGGTGTAGCTGCTGCTCTGCCCGGTGCGTTCCATACAGACGCTAAAGGAGGATTTTTGCGTCGGTATCTGCCGCTGAGAGACACTGACCAAGCATCAGTATTTGACGAGTTGGGAGTGAGAACGGGTTGACACTTCATGTGGGGCTGTCTGCTCCAGGATTTCAAAACAGACCATAATGGCTGCTCGTTTTGGAATACTTTCTCTTGTTTTACGAAAATACTTCACCGAAATGTGTTTCTTGAAACATTTAATGCGAGAAATAAGCTATGCAGTTGCTGAATCTGTCTTCATTTTAGATTGACAACGGTCAGTTTAAAAGATTTACGTAGGTTTTTTGAGAGGCGGCGAGTTGAGCTGCCCGCTCTTCATTTGCATAAAGTAGCCTGGATTCAACTTTATGCAAATGAGAAGCAGGCAACTCGACAACCTGTTTCTCCATAGTCCCTGCGACCCCACCACAATGCATTGCCCGGCTGCTCTCAGAGACAAGCAATGGTAAGCGTGGGAATGATGCCTTGACAGTGGACACGTAACATAAGAGACGATGCAGAGCAGAGTATAACCGCTAACAATGTGTATTTGTTTGAATGAACAACATTATCAAGTTCAATTTCCTAAATGTCAAACTGATTTAAAAATGAGATTAAAATGTGTTTTATTGTTCCTCAAAAGGGTAACACCCTACCTTACCTACAGATGGCTTGGTACTGTATGTGTATGTGTATATCTAATTTATGTGTTGTAATTTTAGAATAATTTCCAAAAAGTTTACTGGAAACAATGATTCAAGGTGGTTCTTATTGTACAGAAAATAGAGACAGTTTTCTACTTCTAAATAATTCATTTAAAACCATTCTTACCATAATCTAGGAGTGTCTGCAGATGAGTGGAACATGCAAAAATGGGTCTACAGGCAGGCAAATAAAGTGTCCTATAAATGTTAGAAGGACCTTCTGTCAGTCCACCACCGGAGGGGTTTTCTGTGAGATAGTATTGAAACCTTAATAGAAACTTCTAACCTGCAGCGCAATTCTCTGCCATTTGTATACTCATTATTTTTACCAAAAAAAATGAAAGCAGCAAAAGATGCATCTTTTTAGTCAGGCGTTTGTTTAGCCACATTGTTGACTGTATTACTATTTTTTTTATGCCTTTATGATTTATTGTGAGTTATTGTGATTTATTGTCATTATCATTATCGATTGGTTTTAATGTATTTATTTATTTGGCCTGTGATGCACTTTGTGACTCTGTCTGTGATAATTAGTATATAAATAAACTTTACTAAACCTACTTACCAATATGGAAATTCCTCAAGTAAAAATGAAGGTGATTTACGTTCAAGGAAATTCATCTTTTCCCTATAATTAGTAGTAAAACATATAGTTATTTCCATGAATTATGACATGATAGGGATGTTATGGACCTGTAAAATAAACGCTTACCATTACGGCTTTATCAAATGGTTTAATATACAATTAGTTACGCACAATAATGTATTTACTTTTTGTTCATGAATTATCAAGGTGATAGGAGTATATCCTCTGTTCCAGGGTTTGGTGGGGGGGCCTAATGGACCCTGAAACAGGGCATCAGGAATAAACGAGAAATGGCTACATATATTGAAATGAGTTGAGAGTTAGGGTTATGCATTATGTTGCGTCATGCATTGTTGAGACTACAGAATGAAAAGAATAAATAAATATTTTTTTTTAAACACTGACTACAGTTACATGCACATCATTTTCTGGTTTTTGCCCTTATTCCGAAAAAGACGATATTCCAACTAAGCTGTTTATGTGGCTAATGAAAGTGAATATTCCACTAATATTCCCGTTTACATACAGCCGTGCAAAACAGGATTTTTTCAAAGTTTTCCAGCGGCGGTGGACTTGTTGGCGCGTGTGAACACATCGTCCCTCTTTTATTCCTTCAACCAGCTTCTTGAAAAGGTCGTCGTAGCGATGTATGTGCATATCGAAAAACCTGTTGATATACAAGTCTTTGATAATGTTTAAAAGTAGCTGTGTTTCTCCTTCTTATCGGGTCTGCAGCCTTCTAAACTGTTGGCTGGTGGGTTTGTGAACAGTAACCATAGCAACGCACAGAGCTGACCATGAGCCGTAAACAGGCAAGAGGCCGTAAACTGGGCATAAAAACCCTGATTGAGACGCATATTCCTAAAGCACTCTATACATGTCCAAAAAATGCCTCTAAAACCCGAATAATACCGGAATATCCCACATGTCTAAATCGGAAAATGCTATATTCGGAAAAACGCTTTATTGAAATATCCAACCGGAAAATGCCATTTACATGACCTGTATCAAATTCGGAATAATAGTGGAATATTGGTGTGCATGTAAACGTACTCAGTGAAAGCACCGAATGGAACTCGGAAAGTATTTTGCTCGGATTATTCAGACTTTCAGACTCTGTATTTGAATCAAATGATGATGATTCATTATGGGGGACATCCCAAATACTACAAAAAAGTTATTTAACCCGCCACTTTTTGTTTTTTTAACGTTTTTGTCACTTTTTTCGACGTTCTTTTATCAATTTTGTTAAATTGTTATCAGTGCTATAACATTGAATAAAACACCCAAATTCAATTAAAAAAAGTAGTGAACTGATCATTTATTTTATTGTGAAGAGCGTTGTATGGAACCATCCAGGTTATTTCTTTTTTTTTTTGACAATTTGGCTAAAAGAAACCCAAATTTCTGATATAGAAACTTCTTGAAAATGGATAAAATTTGACCCGAGGACGACAGGAGGGTTAAAGGTTTCCACTAGAAAACAGCCAAAGGTCCATTAGTTACAGAAGAGTCGCTGCAGTGTTTAAACAACTGAATCTTTTGAGCATGCTCAGTGGATCAGATGTTGGTCTGAAAGATTCAAAAGTCTCTTTGGGATCTTTCATCAAATGTCCAACAGGCCCGTCTCTCTCTCTCAGTCCCTGCTGTTAATCTCCTTCTGTCTTGTTCAACTGGCTCTTCTCGTGTACATGTACACAGCTGACTCTGAACATACTGTATGGGGGGTTGTTAATGCCTGTCCTGCTGAACCTGACATGACGCAAAACCTTATTTGTTACTACTGCATGCCTGTCTGATACTAATAAAGTCTAGTGTTCAATAAAGAGTATACAATAACAATGACTCATTCATAAAAAGGTATATTACAGATACACACACCATTTCTAAATAAATTCGTACAATGTTTCCAGTGCTATGTCTATTAGACATATATAGGGAGAAATATTGGAAAATTCAATTTCATCATTAAAAATATACACACTCTAAGAAATAAAGCCGTAAAATAAGAGAAAAAGTTCTGGCAGCTCGTTACCTGGACTTTGTCCCGTAATTTTAAAAACAGAAATGATGTGTAGCAGTTAAATTACATTTTCTGTGAGGGCCTTTTGTACAAAATTCTTTCAGTTAGTAAACTTCTGAAAACATTGAAAAAAAGTTTCAAAAATGTAGAAAAAAACGTCTGAAAAAGCATCAAAGAGGTCGAAAAAAGCGACAAAAACATAAAAAAAAAAAAATATAACTGTGAATTACGTTCTATGAACAATTACTGTATTAATACTATACTATGTAAACTATACATTAATACAGTCACTGTTAACTGTTAATACAGTGTAGTTTATAATGTTATCATAACATCATAAGTTAAGAAAGATCATTACATATGTACATCATAAATACATGTATAATAAAAAAAACATAGAAGGCTATGGGATGATGGTGATTTATAGTTTTATTCCAAAATAGTGTAGTTGGTTACGTTGTCAATAATAATTAATAAAAGCACACAAATGTATGATTGAATGGTTATATTTTTTAGAATTGGTATTCAGTTGTTTGGATATGAAATATTGGTGCAGACTGATTTTAACTGATCCAAGTATTAACTTAAACAATATATATGGAAATAATTCCACTTTCTGTCAGAACTCAACAGGGAGAAGCAGCGTTCAGTTTCTATGCACCACATATCTGGAACAAACTCAGAAAACTGCTGGGCCGCCGCAACTCTCACTTCTTTTACATCAAGGCTGAAGACTTTTCTTTTTGACGCTGCCTTTTATTACAGTAAAAAAAAATATATATGATTCATCTCTTACTGCACTGTAACTTTTATTTGTTTATTTTATACCTGTCTTGTTCTATTTTAGAGTTGTTCATATTCTCTTTAATACTTTTTAATTGTTTTTAATTGCTCTTTAATGTTTTATGCAATATGCTTTGAATTATCTTGTTACTGAAATGTGCTATATATTTTATATGAACCTGCCTTCTTGCCTTCTGCAACAATTCAATTTTTGTAAAAATAATCTAAAGCCCATTAAAGGAAAAATAACCCTCCTGTCATTTGAGCACAGACATTTTGCCTTTCAGAACTGTGTGTGTGTGTGTGTGTGTGTGTGTGTGTGTGTATGTGTATAGCATCAGTATGGGGGGGTGACTGGAGGTTTAAAATGGCGCCTGTCTGGAAATAGGTCCATTATGGGTTTAAAGTACTTTTAGTCTTCCAAACATTCCTGGCTCACTCTTTCATTTTCTCTCACTTTACAGCATCTTCTCCCCCCCCTCTCTCTTTCTCTCTCTCTCGTTGCCTCTCTCGCTCTACTTCTCTATGCTGTCTCCAAACTTCTCTCTAGCCAATTAGTGCTCAGTCTATTCCAGCAGAAGACAATATGTCTGCGCCAAATCCAGAGAGGAGGCCTTAAACGCTCTCCAGAGAGAGAGAGAGAGAGAGAGAGAGAGCTAGAGAGAGAGAGAGAGAGAGCGAGAGAGAGAGCTAGAGAGAGAGATAGGGAGAGGGAGAGAGGGATGCAGAGAGAGAGAGAGAGAGAGCTAGGGAGAGGGAGAGAGGAATGCAGAGAGAGAGAGAGAGAGAGAGAGAGAGAGCGAGCGAGAGAGAGAGAGAGAGAGAGAGAGAGAGAGAGAGAGAGAGAGAGAGGGAGAGAGAGAGAGAGCACATGCATTAGGTAGGGAGGGTCTTCTGGGTGCACTGATTAGATTTGCATATATGAACTCAAGATGATGTTGCCTTTTTCAGGATAAATATGAAACTGGCAACACCTGCACATGCTTTACTCAGAGCTGTGTGACAAGTCAAAAAAGGGTTCTAAGTGTAACAAGATTAATAACCATGTAATTGATATTACTATGACTCAAAAATTAAACAATAATTATGACTTTACCCAATACTGATAAGGTGTGTGTGTGTGTGTGTGTGTGTGTGTGTGTGTGTGTGTGTGTGTGTGTGTCTAAATATACATGAGTGTGAATGAAATGAATGTGAACAATGATGCAATGTCATCGGGGAGAGATATGGTCAACACTGACGCCAGACATCAGACATACCCATTTTACACACACACACACACACACACACACACACACACACACACACACACACACACACACACCTCAGGTTTATAGATGATACAGTGGAAAAAAGCAAAGAGACGTACTGTGAATGATGGAAGGCTGACAGAAAGACCTGGTTTACACAGAGGCATATACAATATTAGAATATATGGAGTAAAGACTGATATTAATAGTTTTGATTAAAGCTTGTTGCTGTCTTGTGCTTGTCACGGAGGAAAGGCTGCTGGAAGAGCTACAGAGCATCACAGAGCACTCAAAGTCCACCGATATTCATTATCAAATTACTCATTAGTAGGTAAATAATAAACAAGAAGAGACAAATTTGCTCTGTGGGTATGTAATGTAACGTTTTATATACTATGATCCTATATAAAAAAAAAAAAAAAAACATTGTAAAGCTGGGTTAATATCACAATTTATTAATGATAACGTATTGTCTTACCTTCCTTGCAACATTGTCTTTGGTCTATTAAAAATGTCTTTATGCAGTTTTGTGACAATTTCAGAGAACTGTAACTACTGACACATAAAAAATCCTGCATTTAAAATGTGACCTACATAAAAGTAAGGATGTATTGTTAGCAAGTATGTGCCAAAAGTAAACGAACTTATTATAAAGGCCAGGTTTATTGTTATATATTTGAGTTTTAATCACTGCTGTATAATGTGTAAGCAGCATTTTAATGCTAAAGCATTTCCAGAAGTTGAGGTGGTTGAATCTATAATAATACATCTTTTTTTGGGATAGGGTTCTGTAATCTTTAACTAGTGACAACCACTTGCAGATAAATGTAAAGAGTGCAAGGTGTTCTTGTAGTAAAGTTGACATGTACAGTAGCTTAAAAAAACGGCAATTATCAGGGGAAGTACAAGTACCTCAAAACTGTACTTCAGTGCAGTTCGTGAGTACATTTACTTAAGAACTGCACTGAAGTAGAGTTCTACTAATGCCTCCGATGAAGCCTCACTTGACACAAACGAGAATTAACCTAATGATATATGAAGAGAGGATTACACAGAAATGCATATACATACAAACACAATTCATTAGAATAAAGCATAAAAAATATAAGAGTTTAAGATAACATCTAATACCTCTTCTAATGCAATCTAGTATTAACATACTAGCTGCATTAGTTGGATTTACATCCATGGGACACTCTATATTCTTATTTCATCACCGTGGTTCAAATGCTTTAATATTTTATTATCAAAACAGAATGGGCTTTATTTCACATACAAGGAATTGCCTTGGGGTTTTGGTGTGTGATAAACATATTAAGAGAGAATATAAAGTACTGCAACAGTCAAGAACATAAATAGAAAATAGAAAAATTGCCATTATAATGTGAAAAAGATACTATTAAAAAACCTGATCTCACAGAATTCCGTGAACTGAACACGGCCCCTTAACTCAAAATATGTGGCAGTTTCACCGAATCGCAAAAAATTGCATGATGGGCCCACGGAAGAATTTCGTAAAATGAACACGGATCGCCGAAAATTCCGTGCTGGGCCCACGGAAGAATTCCGTGAAATGAACACGGCCCCTTAAGTTAAGGAAAAGGTCGTGGGTGGGCTTACGTTTCCATGACACGCGGGACAAGAACGGGACAGTTGGGTTTAGGAAAAGAAGAACAGAATGGTTGGGTTCAGGAAAACAATAACAGGATGCGGTTGTGTTTAGAAAAAGAAGAACGGGATGGTTACGTTTGGGTTAGGGAAAACCTGACACGCGGGACATGATCCCCGGTCTCCTGGGTGAAAGTCCTGTGTTGTTTGACCCATCCACCACCCCAACAAACCTCCCTACGCAGATTTTTGGGCTTTCATACTACTCACTACTGCAGTCGCTCCTAATGCTATGTCATCTTCTCATTGACTTTACATTGGCATTTTGCTTTGTTTTGTTGTACTTAAAAGAAACGTATATTGGTTTTAATTGATTAAAGGATTATTGATTGGCCATTGATAATTTTGAAGTTAATAAATTCTACTATACTTTAATTAGCAGTTGTTTGTGATTATTTGTATACTTATTGTATTAATTGCTGGTTAAACACAGGTCAGTGCTCGGATTTCACCCTTCCACTGACAAATGAGACTATTCCACAGTTCAATATTGGCCCCTGAAGTTTCAGGGTGGTGCCCCGTTTTGATTGTTTGTTGATTTGATAAAGTTATTAATAACCATATTCATAACTTTATTAATATTGATAAACATCTTTGATAATATGCCAATAATCTGATCTGTACCCCTACGTGTACCCAACACAAGTTCAACTCTGTAATCCCAGATTTCAAAGAGCTGAATGACCTTTCAAAGTTAAAATGTATCCTGGGAGAAGGAGAAAAGCATATATTGTTGCTCAATATGTACAGACTTGCCACAACCTGAGGGACAGTGAATGGCCGACACACACACACACACACACACACACACACACACACACACACACACAAAATATACTGTACCCTTATATTGTGTTAATGTTCATATTACTGTTTATTGTGTTCTGTGCATTTTGACAAACTGTATTTTGATGCTTAGGCAACATTATTATTGAAACCTTCAGCTAATAAAGCCCCTTTGAAATGAATTGAGAGAGAGAGAGCGAGAGCGAGAGAGAGAGAGAGAGAGAGAGAGAGAGAGAGAGAGAGAGAGAGAGAGAGAGAGAGAGAGATCGCGAGAGAGAGATCGCGAGAGAGAGAGCAAGACAGACAGACAGACAGACAGAGAGGGGGGGTAAATCAATTGCTTTTAACTTTCCTCTTTTCCTCTCACCATTCCTCTCTCACCCTCTCTGTCTCTTTATCCCTTTGAAGAGGATGAGAGGGAAAAAGACAAGTGTCTGCAGCAATTGCCGTGTGTGTGTGTGTGTGTGCCCGCATCTGTTTGTGTGTGCGTTTCTCCTCTGTATTGTATCTTAGTCTCTTTTCATTCCCTCCTTCACTCACTCACTCTTTCTCTCTCTCTCTCTCTCTCTCTCTCTCTCTCTCTCTCGCTCTCTCTCTCTCTCATACACACACACACATACACCTATACACTCCAACCCATCCAGCAGCCTCTACTGTAGCCACTCTGCGAGGTCAGAGAGTGTAAGTGTCGTGAAATGCATGTCAGCCTCCTGAGACTCTGCTCCTCCCTCTCCTCGTCCTCCTTTTTCTTCCAGCTTTTAAGACACGGAAACCACAGTAACCCCGACTCCAGGCACAATTACTACCTGCACCCTTGTGTGTGTGTGTGTGTGTGTGTGTGTGTTTGTATGTATGAGAGAGAGAGAGAGAGAGAGCGAGCAGTGGTTTTAAGTTGAGACCACATAGCAGAGATGTGCCCTGGCTTTGTTTACACACTCAGAGAATTCCCCTTCTTAACATGATATCTGTTGAAATAATCGAAGGTCAATATTTCATCAAATTACAACTTCCTGCATTAGTGAAGAGAACAAGTTTGCTACAGCTAAGTAAATGATTTGATGCACATATCTAATTGTGATTTTTCTAACCAATTGTTACATTTCCCTATAGTTGTATGTGTAGCATTGTCAGACCTACCTGTGGAATACACACACTTAACCCTTGTGTTGCCTTCCCGTAGACCGTGAACTTGTTGTTCTTTCGGGTCAAAATTGCAAATGATCTTTATTTGGCTCTTTTTCCAACGTTTTTATGATGCTTTTTGAAAACATTTGTTGTTAATTAAACATAATTTAAATGACATAATACCTTTTTTTTTTTTTTTTTTTTTTTTAAACAGAAATTGTGGATTATTTTTTACTGATAGTTAAGATCAGATGCTATAAAACTGAAAAGAAACACCCACAATTCAATGAAAGTAATCCTTAATTTTACCTGCCAAGAATGTTACATGGCTTCCATACAACATACATCCACGCATTGATGTTATTGTGGGGCAATTTGGTTCAAAGAAACTAAAATAAAAATGGGTCAAATTTGACCCGAGGACAACAAGAGGGTTAAATGATTAAAACACTGCAGTGGGTGCTGGATGTGGGTCACATCACGTGTCTAAGGCAGTTTGTATACATATCTTCTTTTTTTATTCTTTTGAGAGGTGATCTAAACACTTGCAGGTTGTATAAAATGAAGATTTGACAGGCTTGTACGGCAGCTCTATGGAGTTCCCAGTGCCTTTTGCCCTCCGGGTCTCTGCAACAGTCACGTGACTAAAAACTATGAATACCAGACAGTCAACTTTTTGCAGCCGGACCCGGACCATACCCCAGCGCTGTGGAGATAGGTCTGGCAATGCAAGACTGCTTTACACAGAGCGTTACAAAAAGAAGCAAGAAATTTCTGTTATTCTATGTCTAATTCGAAGACAAGAGATTAGTAAACTGGGAAAGTTAAAGGGAATAGGGCGGCTTCATCTGCTATACAAGAGCTCCAGGTAACAGTAGCAGCTAACTGTGATGCAATGAAATGTCTCTCAACTTCACTTTCGAAACTCCGATTAGTGCTAATTGGAATATTGGTCTTAGGGTACCCCAACCGCCCCCACCCCCCCTGTGCCGATGATCCTGGTGAATTTTGGCTCCATGATGGCTTCATGCGCCATTAAGCAACTCTCATAGAAATGAACGGGGCTCCGCCTCGAATGCTGTATCCACTTCTTACTATACTTCCATGATTGTAACTGTTAACAGGATGTTGCTGTGTAAGAGCATGTGTGCTCAGTCAACCTGTATACAACTGGTATAAATAATGGCTGCAGAAGAAAGTCATTTTTGAATGGTAGGATTTATATATAAGGTTATATAAGGTTGCAATAACTTCAAAGACCTCATATTATGTTAATTTTCACGTTCATAATTGTATTTAGAGGTTGTACCAGAATAGGTTTACATGGTTTCATTTTCAAAAAACACCATATTTCTGTTGTACTGCACATTGCTGCAGCTCCTCTTTTCACCCTGTGTGTTGAGCTCTCTGTTTTAGCTACAGAGTGAGACACTTCTGTTCCATCTTTGTTGGGAGTCGCACATGAGCAGTACCTAGGTAAGGACTACTAGCCAGTCAGAAGCAGAGTATGAGGGCGTGCCACGCTAGCAGCTAGGCGAGCATTATAACGTGTGTTACAAAGTGACCACGTTTGTCTCTGAAGTAAAGGCTGGACTACAATAGAGCTGTTTGGAGCAGTTTGTGAACAGTGTTTTCTGTTGGAGATGGTAAGTCCCTTTGGGGTGGACTTTGAGCTTTTTCTCTTTGTAAATGTGCACAAAAAAGATATATAACACAATAAAGGAAAGGGGAAAAGCCAAAAAGCATAATATGAGCACTTTAAAGCATTGACACCCCAACAATAAGAGTGTCAGTTGCTAAAGTGTAACAACCTGAACTACAGCAGAACTGCCTGGATTGATTCTTTTTTTGCTTTTATTATCACTCCAACTAAAGTGCTGTTAGTGCGTCTGAGTGCTCTGTCAAACAGGTATTTTGTGCTTTGATCATTAAATGAGAACCAAGACAGCAGTTTTGGAAAGTTGTAAACTCGTACGCATGAAAGAGATGCAAAGAAACAGGAAGGTTACGGACATACGGCCGAAAAGAAGGACATACGGCGGAATTTCCAGCGGCACCTGAACAATACCGGAAATGGAACGTCATGTATATAGACTAAAAAAGCTATAAAGCAATGGCGGCTAGCACAGATGGACTTTGGCTACATGGAGATGTCCGTTGTTTTGACTAATCCAAGTTCTACAGTATGGACGAGGACAATGTGGTTGGAAAGTATGGAAAGCCATTTTATTCAATATTAAATACATGATGGGGATTTGCAGCGGCGCAGGTTCGATTCTGACCCGCGGCCCTTTGCTCTCTCTCTCTCTCTCTCTCTCTCTCTCTCTCTCTCTCCCCACTTTCCTGTCTATCCACTGTCCCTATATAATAAAGGGAAAAAGCCCCAAAAAATAATCTCAAAAAAAAAAAAAAATAGGTTAAATTAAATAAATATACCTATGGAATACATTCTGAAATAAATGATTTAGGGAATAAATATATTTATATATAGAAATATTTATAAAAATTTGTCAATATACAACCCGTTCTCACTCCCAACTCGTGAATTACAGACGCTTGGTCCGTGTCTCTCAGCGTCAGATCTCAAAAATCTCAGTCTGTATGGAACACACCGGGCAGAGCAGCAGCTCCACCGCGGCACGGTAAGATGACGTAGTATTAAGAGAGACAATGGTAGAGAGTAGTATGAAAAGACCTAAAATCTGTGTAAAGAGGCACGTTTGGGTGGTGGATGGGTCAAACAACACAGGAATTTCACCCAGGAGACCGGGGGTCATGTCCCGTTCTTGTCCCGCGTGTCGCTGAAACGTACATTTTATAACCCCATCATGATGTTTTCCTAAAACTAATGTCAGCATGTCAGTTAAACGTACGTCGCGACCCAGAGAGACAACCTTGCCGTGAAGAGAGTGGATCCCAGCTCCAGACTTTCAGTTCCTGGCTGTAGAGCTCCGAAGTCTGATCCCAGCGGACTTTCTCTTGCTGCCTATGGTCCCCAAGTGGCTAGAAATGACGATAGGTGTAAACCAAGCCCTGGGTATCCTGCTCTGCCTTTGAGAAAATGAAAGCTCAGATGGGCCGATCTGGAATCTTCCCTATATGACGTCATAAGGGGAAAGGTTACCTCCCCTTTCTTTGCTTTGCCTGTCCAGAGAATTTGGCCCGCCCATGAGAAAGAGACATCATGGCTTTCAAACGAGCGAAGCATGGCAGTTGGTCAAGGCCACACCCTCACCCTCCACCTTGCCCCCCCCTCTCTCCTCCTCAATGGCATTTAAAGCTACAGACACAGAAATGGCACATCCTAAGGAAAGCTCATTGTGGGACTGGCTCTAGTGGCTGGAATTCTGTACCAAGGCTGAATTTCAGGAAAGAGACTTCAGATACAGTATTAGGGGACCACTAAGGCCTATATAAAAGAGACTTCAGATACAGTATTAGGGGACCACTAAGGCCTATATAAAAGAGACTTCAGATACAGTATTAGGGGACCACTAAGGTCTATATAAAAGAGACTTCAGATACAGTATTAGGGGACCACTAAGGCCTATATAAAAGAGACTTCAGATACAGTATTAGGGGACCACTAAGGCCTATATAAAAGAGACTTCAGATACAGTATTAGGGGACCACTAAGGTCTATATAAAAGAGACTTCAGATACAGTATTAGGGGACCACTAAGGCCTATATAAAAGAGACTTCAGATACAGTATTAGGGGACCACTAAGGTCTATATAAAAGAGACTTCAGATACAGTATTAGGGGACCACTAAGGCCTATATAAAAGAGACTTCAGATACAGTAGGGACCATAAAGGCCTATATAAAAAAGCAGCATGTCATAGGACCTTTAAGTTTGCTGATCCGGCGGTGAGTCAGGGTGGTTCGGAATCAGATCATGGGGATCAGACCTCCAGCGCTGGGTCTAGCTGCTGCCGTTTTCTTCAAGTAGCAGCTAGCAAGCAGCTAGTTACCAGCCCCGTTGTGACCCGGCCACTTGGCGAAGCAGTCTCACACTAGCTAGTTACCCTGGCAACCAGACGAATCTGCTTAGCTCATGCTTTATTTGCTCTGGCAGATGAAATGCTGGCAATGCCAGGCTAGCTAGTTGCTTTTAGTCTAATGCTGTGAGATAGCCATGCCCCTTCATTTGAATATAAGAAGTGGGAATAAATAGAGGGAAATATAAACAATATGAATATAAATAAATGTGGACTTATGAAATAAAGTCCACTGAACTACATAAAAGTAAAACCTATTCATTTTTTATTGAACAATATTGACTCATTTATACATATTTATTTTCATTATTTCTTCCAATATATATATAAATACAGGATATATATATATATATATATATATATATGTATTGACTCATGTATTTATTTGAGGATGTATTCCATAGGCATTTGTATTTATTTATGTATTTTATTCATTTATTTAATATTGAATAAAACGGCAGATGTGGAGATCTGCTCAATATTTCTCCTCCACTAACAAGGTCATTTGTGTCAACTATCTGCCTTTAAATCCCATCCAACCTAAACCAAATTAGGTGCAAACTTCATTTAGATACTCAAGAAAGAAGATGCTACTCAAGAAAAAAAGAAAAGAAAAAGTATTTTTTTAATATGCCATATGCCAGTTTTTCTCATTCAGCGAAAATCTAATTTCAGTATGATTCCTAAAGTGTTTATGGGTTGAATGGACTACACAGTCTACTACACTGACCATTATTTAATGGTGCCATTTTCTTTCAAAAGATAGCCTTGAGGTACTTATGGGCTCAATTTTAGAAATCATGGAATGAGTTTTGAATGGGTTGTAAAAAGCTAATTTTATTCACCAATACAGGCATAATTGAATCAAATTGGAACTCTAAGGTAATAGAGACTGAATGAAATGGCGAAGAAGAAAGGAAGTAAGGTACAGGCAAAGTTAAGAAATAACAACAAGAAGAAAATTGGAGGAAAAAAATGAGGGAATTAAAAGAGAACAGATAAAAAGGTAGAAAAGGAAAGGCCAGACAGGAGCTACAGAAAAGTTATACCACAGCAATACTATAAATCTATCCAATTTACTTTGTCTTCTTGGATCTGTGTGTGTGTGTGTGTGTGTGTGTGTGTGTGTGTGTGTGTGTGTGTGTGTGTGTGTGTGTGGTTAGCCAGGGTCCACTAAAAAGGACCTATGTGGCACATAACTAGGCGTGGACCCACAATATTACCACAGGGATCTGTCTCTGTGTCACACTTGCTCACACATACACACACACACACACACAAACACACACACACACACACACACACACACACACACACACACACACACACACACACGTAACGGGGACAGTATAGCAAGCCTTTAATGAGAAGCCTGATGTTCTCTTAGTGGCCTATTCTTTGAGTCACAGCTTCATTTAGAGGCGTGTGTGTGTGTGTGTGTGTATTTGAGAAGGAGAGAGTTTTTATAGTTTATTCCCACCAGGGAGACATGCATGTGGTGGCCAGAGCCAATTGGACATGCCTGAAAGATTTCTTTTGGAGAGGAAAATGGGGGGAGGGGGGGGTGGGAAGGAACGAGAGGAAAGCGAGAGACAGCAAAAAAGAAAGAGTTATCTATAGAGTGGGTGAGAGGCAAAGACCACGAAAGAGAGGGAGCGCGAGAAACCCAGTAATCCTATTCATTATGTATTCTCATGGTGAAACGACAATGGGATGACCATGGTGGAGGATACATCTTTGTAATAGGGACACCATTATTTTACGAAATAATTATCAAAGCTGTTCTCCCTTTGAAATAATAAAAAACCCATCTCGTCTCGCAGGAACACTAGTTAGGAGGCCCACATTTCACAGCTCTGATTCTTAACCCAGCAATAAGAAACTCAAGAAAATCCCCCTGAAGAAAGGAAACAAGGAGCCGCCTTCTGCCCCATTCCACATGAACTCAACCTGGACATACGCTGGATAATAGAGCCGCGTATCATCGAGGTTTTCCACTTTCTAAAGAATGCATTTAAGAACTGCACTGATGTGCGTTTACTCTGGTACTGTACACCACATTTAGACTTTCATTCCACTTTCCATTCCAAACATATGATAATGAAGAAGTTACATATACAGCATACATATGTACCAGTATTCAGATCCCTTTCAGATGAAAACATTAGCTATTTCGCATTTCTTTAGAATGGCATTTTCACAACGTCCCATTGTTATGTGTCTATACTGTTTGTTCATGTGTACAGAGCATGCTATGTATATATGGGTATATGTATTATGCATCTATTTGTGTGTAAACATATATTCATACACATTTATGTTTACAAATGTGTTTCTATTGTCTTGTATTACTATTTTTATTCTATTATTGATATATGTTGCACTATTTTAATAATTATTTTTACTATTTCCTCATTTATCTGTTTTTATTGTTTTGGACTTTGTAACATCTGTTTGAAAAGTTCTATATAAATACATTGTCTTCTTCTTTTTATTCTTCTTCTTCTTCTTCTTCTTCTTCTTCTTCTTCTTATTATTATTATTATTATTATTATTATTATTATTATTATTAGTAGTAGTAGTAGTAGTAGTAGTAGTAGTAGTATTAGCACTTAACACAAAGTACAACTGAGGCTGATAAAGTATTTAGCCATAAACAAAAGTACTGGAAAAAATGAAATTTTCACCTGATGAGGTTTCCTGCCTGTTAAAGGTGCCCTGCCACACGTATTTCAGTACTACATTGTGGTAATGTCTGAAGTCCTACCATGGACTCTGTAACATTTTTTGTTGAAAAAATGCCTTGGTTACCTTGTTTCAAGCCATTCTAGCGTGGTATAGAAAGCCTGCAGGAAGACTTGATTTGTGCCAGCACTCATTAATATTCAACAAGCTAAGCTGCTGACTCTAATTGGCTAACAGCTAGCCAATGAGAGCCTGGCTATCAGCATCCTTTACCCAGCGCAACTGGACGAGCTCATGAAAAGTAATGAGCTCAGGCAACACCACGTCAGACTGACCAGCTTTTGTAATTGGCCTGATTTCTCCGCTTATTTCTTTTCAGTGGCTAGAGCTGACAGAGGAGGTAGGAGTTCATTTTCACACTCACGACATAATACAAACACAAATGGACCTAACATATTTCAAAAAATGCAAGTAAAAACGGTTTTGTGTGGCAGGGCACCTTTAAAAGGAAGTTTTTTTTCTCACCGCCATCGCACCAAGTGCAATTGCTCTTGGGGGAATTGTTGGGTCTCTGAAAATCTAGTGTGCATGCCATGGACGACATTACAGTTTTCCTCCATTATTTGATTTGTTTTGGGCACTTTATAATGCATACCTTTTGGAAAATGAATAAAAAAATAGGTGGTAAATGTGCAACAGTAATTCACAAAAATCTGATTTATTCTAATTTTAAACATGGCGGCTTTAAATACATGTACAGAAGTATTATCAGTGCCAAGTATCACCAGTAAAAGAACTCATACTGCAGCATGGCCCTTTTCAGAGTGTTGCATCATTACATATAACATTATGTGATTATTTTGACTGTATAAGCAGCATTTTAATGTTGTAGCTGGTAGGGGGAGCTAATTAAATAATTATATTGGATAGCTTAATCTATGACACCACGTTATATTATATTTACTAATTACTCTCTCTAAGTAGAAGTATAAATCATTAATGGAAATAATCCCATTTTTTTGTAATTTGGATGAACAAGTTTGACAAGGAAATGTCGCTGGCAGCTGTGCTAAGTGCAACTTGTGTAAATGTAATAGGAACTACTTAGAATACGTAGAGACAAAACAGCACGTGAATAGCTGCTCGGGAGGAATGCTTATCTCTAACCTCCACCCTCTCTCCTTATTAACTTTATTCTCTCTTTCTCTATCATGCTTCTTTTTATTCCTTTTATCCTCTCTACCCCCTCCCCCTTTATCCTTATGTTCTCTTTTGTTTCCACTTGTCTTTCACCGCCTCCCCCTCTTTTACTCTTCGCCTCCCTTCATCTCATATGCATCCCTCTCTCCCATCACCCCCTCAATCTGTTTCCCTTCCTCTTTCCTACCTCACATAACCAGCTCTACACACCAAAAAAGCCCTCCTTCCATATTTTCAACAAATCGGGAGATGATCCGAGACACAGATTCTCCAGAAACTCAAATTCCCCCAGCATGCCGCGGTGAAAGCCGTGATGCAACGCTGAATGGCAGAGCAGAAATCTGAAGGAGAGAGATCGCAATGAAAGATGGATCAAACAAATTCTCTTTCCTTGTTCATGTAGACACGGCCAGCGTTCTGCCTGCTTTTACTCAAGAAACATGCCTTGTATTTAAGATTAGCAGTAGGTCAGGGCTGGGACTTCATTTTTGTCTAGGCTTTGGATAATTTCCTGTAGGTAAAAATAATGAAATGTTTTTAGCTGCATTTTAGACGTGAACATTTCTCAGGATCTAATCTATTCATTAAAGTCATAAAACCACATTTAATTTTCGGTACTTGTAATAACCAATGCAATTCCATTTTATGTATAGTGTCAAATCATAACAGAAGTGATCTCAGGACACTTTCAAGCCTTGGTTTTGCCTAGGTTTTGTTTGTTTCAGCAATGGGACACACACACACACACACACACACACACACACACACACACACACACACACACACACACATAACTGGGGTGTTCTGATTTGGAGCATCAAACACTTTTTCTGCAACAATTTATGGTGCAAATGTTTTAATTTATGTAAAGGAAATTATTATTCTCCTGTATTGTTAAAAACGTTTGTGCACATTCAAAACATCATCACGTTTCAGGATACTTTTTTTATTTATTTATTTTTTTTTAAATCATGCATCTCAACAACAAATCTGTTCGAGAATGAGACCTTGTTAACACCAGAATCTACATAAAAGACAACAAAATCAAAATAAATCACATTTCTATTTTTTTTTTATTGTGTTCTACACAACAGGAGGGTGAAAAATAACACAAAGTCGACACAGTAACTGTTTTCCGTACATTTTTTATCACCCTGAACGGTTATTATACCTCTTTTTAGGGGAGTGGGATGTCGTTGATATTTCTTTGAGGGGGACAAATCTACCTCTCTAAATAATGGGGGGAACATTTTCGGTAGAAAAAAAGGCTATATAAAGAGGTACAATGCTGTGCAAGTTTAGGCTAAAGTTTAGGCTTGCATACATTTTTAATTGTTTAGACTCTGTCACTAAATTCATTTGTTATTATAGTATAATTATTTTAGGAATTATGCTAAACAAAAAATTCTCACGTACGCCCATACTCCAAAGTACCCCTTGGGGTACTAGTACCCCTATATAAGAAACACTGATAACGACATGATAAATGACAAAGTCCTGCAATATTTCCCTGAATCACAATAGCATCTTTATAAACAACAAAACATCCTGCGTAGAATCAAAAGAGATTGACTTATGGAATGAAATGCATTAACGTTAGTGTTCTTTTCCTCTTGTCATCACACTCAGCAATAACAATTGGTTTGAATGAAACATATTGCATATGACAGACACATATTTGATCCTGAGGCACTGATGTGCACAAATAGTTTTCAATTAGGTTCAAACGTTTTCTGCCTTTTCTCAATCCTTAACTCATGTGCAACAAGTCTGTGACAAACCAGGCAGGATGACCTTAGCAGGGAAGACTGAGGCTATCTAATAATGAAATATAAACATTATTGTCTTTTTTAATGACATTGATTATGCATATTATACTTGATAGTCATCAAGTAAATCACGTCATTCTAATACCCCTGTGCAATGGTGGAATGTAACTAAGTACATTTACTCAAGTACTGTACTTAAAGGTGCAGTAGGTAAGACTTATAAAACTAACTTTCTGTCATATTTGGTGAAACTGACCCTATGTTAGAGTAGAACTACATGAAGCAGGTAATTAAAAAAAAATTCTTTCTGGCTCCTCTGGCACCACCTACAGCCTGTAGTGAGATTTGCAAAAATCCACAGCTCCCTGTTCAGATGCACCAATCAGGGCCGGGGGGGGGTGTCTAACAGAGTGTCAATCACTGCTCATGCACACGCATTCATTCTCCCTTGTGGGGGGAGGGGCTTAGGAGACTGTTTTGGGCTTTAGCAGAAAGGGAGGAGGGACTGAGAAGTTGTCGATGTTCACATTTAGTCCTGGATCTTCGCAATCCTACCTACAGCACCAAGTACAAATTTGAGGTACTTGTACTTATTTTGAGTCTTTTCTTTTCATGCCACTTTCTACTTCTACTCCGCTACATTTCAGAGAGAAATATTATACTTTTTACTCCACTACATTCATCTGACAGCTTTAGTTACTAGTTACTTTACACATTAACATTTTTGCACACAAAACACACTGTATAAAATATGATGTTTTATTATAAAATAAACTACCCAACACTATAACGGCCAGCAGAAATGATTAGCATATTAAACGGTTGATTGACAGAACTGTTTTAATTATTTTCAGTTTCTAAAATGTGAGGATTTGTTTGCACTGAGTACTTTTACTTTAAAACATGTTCCATATGATACTTACATACTTGTTGTTAAGTAACATTTTTAATGAAGGACTTGTACTTGTAACAAAGTGTTTTTTTTACAGTGTGGTATTAGTACTTTTACTTAAGTAAAGGGTCTGAATACTTCTTACCTCACTGACCCTGTGAGAAACTATGATAGAAGCTGTGCCCAGTCTCTATTGGAAGTTATTCTGCATTCTTAGCTCCCATTTAATGTGGCATCCCTCAGGGTTTGATTCTGGGTCCTATCCACTTTTCCATGTACTGCATTAGACTACATTGTTAAACATACATCTCCTTTAACTGTTAGGCTTTTGACAACCAGCTTCATCCTTATTTAAATCTAGAGAAGCAATAGATACATTGATCATAACTACAGCCTTGACACAAGCAAAATCAAATGGTTTAAAACCTTCCACAGCAAAATCATAATTAATCTGAAATTGTGGTAGTCATTCTTTAAAATCTACCCCCCATATCCCTAAACATTTTGGTTACTTTCCCCTCTACATTTAAACACGTGCAACAAAGTTTGTAGTGCACTAAGATTTGATAAAGAAACATCATCATTTTCAAGATCAGCTCCTTCCGTTCTGTTTCTGACCTGAAAATCAATCATATACCTCATATTCACCAATGTCTCTCTTTTCCTGTCCCTCCATATGTTGGTGCTTCTTTATCCACCTTCATCTGAACAGAAAATCTGCAGAAAGGCTCCAAACAAGATTAAAAAAAAATTAAATTGCTTTCCTCCACTGGTTCCCTGTTATTTCCAGCCAGTTGAGTATAAAACCTTGTTATTTGTTAAGCACTTTCTGTAGCACTGCATGGTCTTACACTTGCATGTATTTTTGCTCTCCAGAAACTCCAGCAGCTCAAAACTGGGCTTTTGTCCGTCCTTCCATTTAAGAAACATGTCATATGGTGACAGAGCTTATGTCTCCCGTTACTCAGTCTATCAATAACATTGAGAACGATCAAAAACACACTTTTGCAGGTTGGCTTTAACTGTGCCTGCATAACCTCTTGTTTTAATTGTGTAAAAAGCTGCTGGAGTGTTAACATGGGTGTGATTTTGCTTTTTGTTTTACGAATTTCCTCACTTTCCCGAACAGCATCAACTGTGTTGTGCATAAAGCACTATAGAACAGTTCAGATTATTTATTACAGTTAAATGAAAGAAAAAAAAGAAAAGATTTTGAATCATAAAAAAGAGAAATGTATCCGTATTTAAGCCGTTGGTACAAGTCAAGAACAATAGAACCAGAAAAACCACAATCTATCTTTTTTTTTCAACCTTTTCTTTTTCTCCAATGTGAGAGCAAAGCCTCTCTGTAGACCGTTTAACGTGCACAAAATTAAGATCCTAATTTGGGATTAGACGAAACACACTGCCCCCCCCCCATCTATCTGGAAGTGGTATGTAAATGTGGCTGCTCTTTGAGAAGTTTTTAAACTTCTTTCAAATTGTAACAAATACATTTACGGTGATTTGTCAACCCTGGCGCTTGATAAGAAGGTTACATTCTTAATTAAAAGGGGATATACCGGAACAATCTGTGAAATGTTTTCCATTTAAAGCCTGGCAAAATTTTGATTAAGTTCAGGTGATGGTTCCTGATTTTCTACCGGAGCAGTAAATGACATCCAGAGAGGAGGAATTATGACCTCAGAAAACAGTTGCCCCGTGTTTATGGCTTGTTAAGGCAGAGCTGAAGGTACTGTATGTCACTATTTGTTAAAGACTAAAGATGGGTTATGTTAATTATTGCAGTAATGATGATAACAAATGAAGGCCAAAATGACAAAACAGACAAAACAGAATTCAAAGCATTCACTGAGCAGTCATTTGTACATACTTTACAGATAGGAGGAATCTGTTTGTGATGATAAAGATTACGAGCCTTTCAGCCTTTCAGCAATATACTGTATTTTGAAGTTTCCCTTGTGTGTTATACAGCCTAAATAAAAAAAAGAAATAAAAAAAGGTATTTTGTTATTGGTTTAAACTAAATGAATGTAGAGGTTAAATGTGTCCACTATAAATGTCCACTAAAGTCCACTACCAAAGTAAAAATGAAACTCATGGGTAGTTAATATATAATTTGTATTATTATTATTATTATTATTATTACAACAATAACAATAATAATGACAATGATTTGTTGCCATGAGTTGGCATGGCTACAGTTGTTGCTAGGAGAATTCTATCTTTTTTTTTTTTTTTTTTTACAATGTCCCAACCCACAAAAAAAATGTCTCTCTCAACCTCTGCCGTATTACAACAATCAAAAAATAAAAAGCAGATGATATGACAGTATCACAGTAGCAGCTCCCCCTATTAAGGCATGGATACCCGACCCGAGCCCGACGGGTCCCGACGGGTCCCGACGGTACCCGACGGGCCGGGCCGGGTTCGGACAGATATTTAGAAATGATGGTCGGGTTCGGGCCGGGCTCGGTCACATCAGCGTGATAAGGAATTTGTTGTAAAATGGTGCACAGTGTGTGTGTGTAAAGTGGGCAGAAGAGAGATAGAGAAAAGAGAATTGGAATAAGTTTAAGTTTTGTACACAGTGTGTGCGGTGTCCGAGATAAACCCCAGACTGAAAACCAAGTTCATTCATCTGCTCACCAGAAACGGGATTTTAACCCCGACGTTATATAACGTCGGCCCTGGAGGTAACGAGTCTCCCCTGGTTTTCTCACGGTCGGAATCGAAGCAAGCAGGAAAGGTTAACACATTGAACATGTTAAATTAAACAGCTTATTAACATGCGCTTGTTCCCCCGTGTGCGCTGATACGCTCACACAAACAAACGTACATGTGTCATTAGTATGAGAAAAAAAAACAACAAGATTTTAACTGTGTCGGGCTCGGGTCGGGCTCGGACATAAATTTCATAATGCCTGACGGGCTCGGGCCGGGTTCGGTCACGGCTCGGGCTCGGGCCGGGTTCGGACGGAAAAATTCTGCCCGATCCAGGCTCTACCCCCTATGTCTTCTTCTTTTACAAACCGGTCAAATGGCCTCCACATTTTCTCATACACCCCCCAATTTGCCTCTCAATATTTTATCAGTCTCTCCATGGACATACATTGCACCATATTCTTGATCCAAGCACCAATTGGTGCCTCCATTTTCTTCCAGATGAGAGCTACAGTCCTGTTTGCCTGTAGTACAGCAAAATCAATAATTTTATATTCTTGGGGTTTAGGGTCGAGATTTGTTGGATACAGGTGCAGCAAAATCATCTTAGGGTCACGTGGAATGTTCACAGACCAGATGAACATAGTTTTATTGATCACCCCCCTCCAGAAGGTTTTCATTTTGTCACACTCCCAGACACAGTGCATACATGTTCCTTTACTCTCGTTGCATTTCAAACAAAGGTCTGGTATATCACTGTTGTATTTATTCTATTGTCTGCATTAGCCAATTATATTTGAGTAGCTTTAAATTAGAGCTTTTTTGTTTTATATCCAATCGAGAAGTTTTTTTCATCCAATCGTCCACTTTTAAGTCCGCCCTCCATGTCATAATTAGAGCCAGATGCAAGCCAGTTACCGTTTCTGTTATACCACCAGCTCCAATGTCACCTATTTTCTCCATGTACAGTATCTCACAAAAGTGAGTACACCCCTCACATTTTAGTAAATATTTCATTATATCTTTTAATGGGACAACACTGAAGAAATTACACTTTGCTACAATGTAAAGTATTAAGTGTACAGCTTGTATAACAGTAATAGCACAATGTGCTGTCCCCTCAAAATAACTCAACACACAGCCATTAATGTCTAAACTGCTGGCAACAAAAATTAGTACACCCCTATGTTAAATTCCCATAGAGGCAGGCAGATGTTTATTTTTAAAGGCCAGTTATTTCATGGATCCAGGATACTATGCATCCTGATAAAGTTCAGTTGGCCTTTGGAATTAAAATAGCCCCACATCATCATATTCCCTTCACCATACCTAGAGAGTGGCATGGTTTTATGTCGGTTAGCCTAATAGCTGGTTTGATATGCATTGAGAGATGATTTTATGGAAAGTACCCCATGCCAATCTCTAGGTATGGTGAAGGGTATGTGATGATTCCAACAATTGCGAAGTTTGTGCAGTTAGGAGAGTTTGTTGGATATGACAATGTTCTTGCACGAGACTCACTGTAATATAGTTTTCTTTTTCTCATGATTCATAAAATTTCCGATCACTAGATATGAGATTTTTTGAAAGGTTAAATACAGGATAACTACATAAACAGTATATGCAAGCTTAAAAGCACTTGGAATCTCACATCGCTGAGGAAGAGAGAATAAGAGTGATAGAGAGAGAAAGAGAGAGAAAGAGAGAGAGAGAGAGAGAGAGAGAAAGAGAGAGAGAGAATGCACTAATAAGCATGCAGACGGGTGAGCGAGTGATTGTTGTGAGATAGAGAGTGAAAGGACGGTGAGTGAGAGCAATGTGTGTCCATTGCTAATGGATGTTTCTGCTTTCCATGTGGTTGAATATGTGTTTGTGTCTCAGAGTTTTCGCTCTCCTTTTCAGCAGCACACTAATCCTGTTATACAGCAACTGGTGTGTGTGTGTGTGTGTGTGTGTGTGTGTGTGTGTGTGTGTGTGCGTGCGTGCGTGCGTGCGTGCGTGCCTGCGTGTGATAATGGGGTTGCTAAACATTGTCAACTTCCCTTTTCCTTCTTGTTTTGTTTTCCTCTGCCACTTCCCTTTCTTCTCCTCTCCTCCTCACTTCTTTTACTTCGTCTGATCTTTCTCTTCCATTCTTCTGTCTGCCCTCTTGTCCATTCCCAGTTCTCGTTCTCCCTCCATTGTTGCCTTTTTTTTTTTTTGCCTCTCATACCTTTTCCTTCCCCTTCTCCCGTCCCTGCTCTCCACCTCTATTCCCTTACTTCCTTTTCTCTCTCTCTATCTCTCTCTCTCTTTCTCTCTCTCTCTCTCTTACTCTCCGTCCTCTTCTTTTATCTCTTCTCCTCTCCTTGCTACGTTGTGTGTTTTTCTCGCTGTCAATAAATATTTCATTCTCAGCTCCAAAGGTAGACCCGGACAAAGCCGAGCATGTGAGGCCCTCTGAAACCCGACACCGACTAATTTCAACCCTTATGTGACCTGTGTAACTTCATAGTAGTATATATATATATATATACATATGTAT
Source organism: Sander lucioperca (assembly GCF_008315115.2). Lineage (NCBI taxonomy): Eukaryota > Metazoa > Chordata > Actinopteri > Perciformes > Percidae > Sander > Sander lucioperca. The sequence continues at coordinate 38,284,824 of NC_050176.1, forward strand.
GCACATGTATGTGTTATGCTGGACCATCCATTTTTCTCATCCACTTCCCATTCAAATTAAGTAATTTCAGATTTGTTTTCTGGAATCATTTGTATTTACTTCAGTAATGTTGTTAGCTTTTTCCAGCTTCGTCTCCTGGCTAAAGTTAAGGCATGATCTAAAAAAGGCGATTCATGCTTTTATTAGTTCAAGGTTGGATTACTGTAATGCTCTTTATGTTGGTCTGAATCAGACCTCCATCTCACGTCTTCAACTTGTGCAAAATGCTGCTGCTCGCTTTTTAACAAATACATCTGGACGTGCACATATCACTCCCGTTCTCTACAATCTACATTGGCTCCATGTGCGTTTTAGAATAGATTTAAGAGTTTATTGTTTGCCTTAAATGGTCTGGCCCCGGAGTATTTGTCTGAATTTTTTAACTTTGTCGGAGCACAGCCGGTCATTGCGTTCTTCAAATCAGCGAGTTTTAGAAGTGCCAAGGTCTAGATATAAACGGTGGGGTGATCTGGCTTTTGCAGTTGCTGCCCCGAGACTCTGGAACAAGTTACCCCCTGATATTCCCACTATTACAGATGTAGCTCTTTTTAGATCCAAACTTAAAACGTATCTGTTTAGTCTGGCTTTTAATACGTAGCAGTGGTGTGACAATTTCATTCTTCTGTTTCTTTGTAACCATTTCAGATTTTACTGTTTTCTATGTTCATTCTTTCTATTGTATATGTGTTTTTACTCTTGGTTTCTGATGTTAAGCACTTTGGATACCTGCTGGTTGCTGTAAAGTGCTATATAAATAAAGTTTATTAGATTGATTGATTGATTGATTACTGGATAGTTTCTTGCAGCACCTTACTCTCCCTGTTGTGTTTCAGCATTTTTGCACTCTTTTCTTTTTTTATATAAATTATTGTATTATTGTAATAATTCAGGAATCATCAGGGAGTGTTGTGCCCATGTCCTTTCGGATGTTATGAACATGCCTATCATCACTGATGTTTGGTCCGCAGCCTTAAAAGAGTGACACACAGAAAAATAATGGTTCTTTAATGGTTCTTCAAAGAGCCATCACCAACTGAAGAACCTCTTTATTTAGGGAATGGTTCCTCAAGCATTGTATGTGATTCTTTCAAGTACTAAAGGTTCTGGGTATCCTAAAAGCATGAAGTTAGGGCAGCAACAAACGATTATTTTCTGCAGATTTTCTCCATTGTTTGGTCTGCATACCATGATACTTATGGTATGATAATCACATAAGGGTATATGTCAACGTTCAGTCAGGATACTGTTTCAAAACATTTTGATTTTTTTTTTTTCAAATGCTAAACATTTGACAAACATTAGAGATCCGATCTTTTGTCGTACTTGCAAAGTGCGTTGTATGGAATCATCTGTGTTATTTTTGGGTAATTACAATGAGGTAGTAACAAAGAAACCCATATTTCTGATGTAGATATTTAGAAAATGGGTCAAATTTGACCCGAAGACAACACAAGCATTTTAATAGAAAAGTTTGGGAGGCTCATCTACGGAAGCCCTGAAAGGCAAAGTGAGAAAAAAATATATCTGGTGATCCATTTTCCAAGTCTGATCTAAATAGTTTTATGTGCTGTTTATGACTGAAGAACACCTGCAAAAAGGTTTTGCCGGGATAATCTTTCTAAATCCCAATTAATTTCACCTACCAAAAAAAACATGTTTTTACCCATTTTTACAGATGAAAAAGAAGTACATTTGTGAAAGAGGTGGGGGGAACAAAACGTTCCCCCCACCTCTTTCACAAGGGGAGAAAAAAGTTTTAAAAAAACTTGGGCAAGTGAAATTAATTGGAACTCCTCGCAAAAACGTTTTTTTCCCACCTTTCTGAAGTCATAAACACAGGAGGGAAAACAATTTAGATCAAACTTAGAAAACTGAAAACCAGATTTTGTACTCTCACTTGTTACACCGCCAGGACCTAAAAGAAATGATTTGAAACATACCAGTTTGGAATCTTTTATCAACCTACATCTAATTCTTTTCTAATCTGAATAGTTTGCAAAATAATTCAACAATATTGTAGTTTAAATAGTGTAATGTAAACATCTATTTTTGGCTTATGTGTCACTTTCAGGGGAGACACCCCTAGGAAAAACCATCAATTTATTTAATTTAGAGTTGTTTTGGGCTATTTAAGCATCCACAGTCTTCTTTCAGACTATTGGGGGGGGAAAAAAAACATCCAAAATACACATTTAGGTGGTTATTTTACTACACTTTGTCTATTTGCGGCTGTAAATTTCTCTTAAATTCGCCAAAAGTTAGCATTAGATAATGCCTCATTTGCATATTTAAACATAAAATTTCAGAAAACTTAAAACACTAAAATATATGTCTTAATAAGTTATCAACTGGGGAAATTTAATGGTAATATCTGTTAGTTAATTAGTTTACCCTATTCATCTGTAATGCCTGCAAAATGTCTGATATTTTATAATCCATATCTTTAAAGGCCGTTTTCTCAAAATGGGTTTTTTTTCTGAGTCAGAAATCTCCACTTCAGTAGCACTTACATACAACAAACTTTCCAGTTTCACTCGTATCTATAGTCTGAAGGTTTTTACAGAGGGATTTATTCAGATATAATTCATAGCCGGATTAATGTAACATTATATGTCCCAAAAAAGAAAAGTGGCAAAAATGGATTTCTTTTATGGCTGTTGACACCATATTCTGATTTAAGGATTGATAAAAGGATATATCCATAATTCCCTCTGTAAAAACTGTTGACTCTAATGTGTCAACAAAATAAAAGAAGAATTTTGAACCTGGCTTTATCCAATGTTCAGATTTCTCTTCTGGAACTGTATGCAAATTAACACATATTTAACAAGATCAATGCATCATTTTCATATTTAAACATTACATTTCAGAAAACTTATTTGTCTTAAAGGTCCAATGTGTAGGAATTTCTCCCATCTAGCGTTGAGATCATATATCGCAATCAATCTCTCGCGCCACGCAGTTCAAAGTACGTATTACAGCTACGGTAGCCTTCACGCTTCGGAACGCTAAGGGGTTTACCAATTGGTGGCCTAAGAATGGCAAGTTTAAAACGGCATGCTCTCCAGAGGATGAACCCTTTCCATTTTGGACACTTCATGAGCTTTCCTTTCGCACCACGCTCTGGCCAAAATGCTGACTTTGCTACGAAATTTGCTGAGCACATTTTTTTTTTCTCCCACACAAATAAGCCCTTTTGATTTTTCAAACCCCATGATTTCTCTTCCACATGGCCCTCTGGTAAGTAAGGGTTAATAAAGAGGTGTCCATTGTCAGGTATTAACCCTTGTGTTTTCCTTGGCTTAAATTTGACCCTTATTCAAAGTTTTTTTACATCACAAATATGGGTTACTGTCAACCAAATTGCCTAAAATTAACATGGATGCATGGATGTACATACAACGTTCTTCGCAGGTTAAATTAATGATTACTTTTATTGAATTTTAGGTGTTTTATTCAATTGTATAGCATTTAAAAAAATAAAAATAAAAAAAGTTTTGAATGTTTTCAAAACCGTAATCTGACTAAACTTTGAGTCTGTGATTCATTCAACATCCTGTTATCTTAACTTTTAGTCAAAAATAATTAATAATTTCAGCTTTTTTTAACTCAAAAATTATGTATAATGTCATATAAATTGGGTTTATTGACCATGAATGAAAAAGCTTTGAAAAAAGTGACAAAGAAAAGGTAATCTTCAAATTAACAACACGAGGGTTAATGGACAACGGCGAGGCATGAACCGTGCCTACGCTGAAGTCTTGTAGCAGCAGGAGGGGTGTTATCATCGTATTTGACCTACTGTATATTGTATTACTCAATATATGTTGAGAACTTACTGCAGAACTGAATGAGACAAAGAAATCTTCTCCCGTCCCTCCGAGGTCTCCATCATCCTCCATTGCTTCGTCCCCCTTCACCTCTGTCTTGTTAATGGCTGACCAATTAAGCAGCTCACCGCATTGTTGGTGGGGCGTTCAATAACGCACGAGGGTCAACGGCACTTGAAAAACATTGCGAGCTAATGGTAATTATAGTTGTGGAAAAGTCAAAGGGTTTGTGGGCACGGTGCAGCATGGGGTAACAGTTTTTAATGGACCTCATCAACGCATTTGCCTGTTATCTTTTCTCCTTCTCCCCTCTCTCTTTTCTTCCAGTCTTCTTTCTCTTCTTTCACCCATCCTTTCCTCTGTGTTTTGGGGCTGCTGATTAAGTTGGGTTTGCTGCTAATGAGCCATGAGGACTAATTGGGATTGTCAGAAAGAGAGAGGCAGCGGGAGACATAGTACTTTGGCATTTCCAAGTGCAATAAGTCAAATATGAGGAGAAGAGATGAAAAGAGGAAACTACAGAATTCCCTTATCATTCTGATGGATCGTGAGAAGGCTTAAAGTCTTCTGTACCCCCCCCGGGTATTATTAACCTGATTGTTAAAATCATTGGCTAATTTTGGCCTGCTTATGACTACAGAAAATACAGGACACTCGCTAGTCATTTTGGATCCTATAGGTACATTGGTTTACTGTGCAAAGCAAAACACACACACACACACACACACACACACACACACACACACACACACACACACACACACGTAAACAAACTAAGAAAGCAAAGTGTGGAATGTAAAAGCTATAAAAGCCAGGATCCCTTGTTGTTTCTCTTCCTCCCCTCCTGTCTGTCGGGTCTTTATTTATTTTTAATCACTCATTAACGCGTTGGCACCGCTCCAGAGACGATCATTAAATTAAGGTGCAGGATTTATTTATTTCTTTATTTTTAAAAATTGAACACACGTACACACATTCCCTACTCAACTCTATGTTTTTGAAATTGAAACGTAATTTTTTTCATGTCTTGCGTTGTTTTTTAAATGCCATTTATATTCCTTTCAACCTGTGCCCTTAGAATTTGACTTCACATTACACTGACATAGTGTCTTAATTAAACAATCAATTACAGAATGAGAAATATTATCTAAAGCCAAACAAATGATGTATGCTTTGATATTATCTGGACTCCAAAGCAACAACAAGTAAAGCAAATAACAAAGAGTTTGCGCAGTTTAACAAAATATGAATAATACAAGGGACAGCTTTCCAGTTGCAGCTACAAGCCTGTTTTAGTGCTGCTTGAAGGGATGTGATTTCATGTTCTGATCATTCTTTGGCATCCACTGTTAGACAGTGGGTGTGCTGTGTGCATGTCACAAACTAAGAACATAAGTGGAGGTGTTGTGCAGCCTCAACCTGCTTTTGAAGGGCTGTTTCACTGTTTCCGGAATTTGTGTTTCAGTAACTTCAGACATGCAATTTGACTGTTCAACCTATAAACACCTCCCATACCTGATACACCTATAATTGCATCTCAAACATCAGTACGTATGTTCCTCATCATCAACTAAAAGAAAACAATAGCTACTTTTATTTTTCTTGTGAAAGGAGCCATTGTAGTATATTGAAGCATTTCCTATAAAAAATGTTTTAAACAGAAGACAAAAAAAATCTCTCAATCTAATTTTACTAATGCATGGATTGGTCATTCGTGTGCACTTCCTGCTGAGAGACCAAGCTGGGATTGTATTGTGTAAATAATGTTTTTTTTCCTAAACTACACCCTTTGCATAAAAAAAAAAGATTTCTTACATGTTTCCTTTGCTGCTAAAATTCCTCCTCTTAGAAAGCAGATGAGCCACGTACATGCTTCAACAAGTCCCTCCTTAAAAGTCATCTGGCCTCTACAGTGATTTGTGTATGTGTGTGTGTGTGTGTGTGTGTGTGTGTGTGTGTGTGTGTGTGTGTGTGTGTGTGTGTGTGCGTGCGGGCATGAGTGAGTCTCTTTGTCATCCACTTTGCTTTTTAGATTGCATAGCTTCATTACAGACATTAGTGCATTAACAAACAAAATCCTCTCAGCGCGCACATTAAAAGCATCTCATTCCCACCTCAACGCACAACCAAGGCCATAAAACAATACGTTACAGCCCTGACTAATTACCAATGTGAAAACTTTCATAATTGAATAGCGCCCCTTACCCAATCCCGCTTGGCCAGGGCATATTAAGAGAGGCTGTTCTCAATTAGAATTTGTCAAAGCAAACAAATGAGATAGTTTGCATGGAGCGATTTATCTGAAGTCAGGTAATAAGGTGGGAATCACCACCACTTTGTTGTTTGGGTGTTTGCTAAATGAAGCTCATTAGTGGTGGGAAATCTCTGCCGAGAAAATCACTAAATTATATAGAACCAAAGTTATGAGAAAAAAATTTACATAAACACACAGACAGTATGCACGTGCAAGCATATATAAGGTTTACGATTGAAAAATCAAGTTAGGGATTGACTTTTATTGTCGCTATGTTGGCCAAGCTGCTGTTTATTATGTTTGCATTGATTTAACTGCGCTACAGCAGTCAGTTTTTTACTCAAATAAAGTGATACCAAATCATATTTATGCCAAGTCTCGCATAGGGAGGCAGCACAGGACTTTCACCCAGGAGCCCGAGGTTCGTTAGCCTGGTCCTACCAGACTCTGGTACATTTCATTTGTACAGAGAGTCTGGCCACTCTCCATTGACAAGTGTTAACTTCCTTAAAGGCGGGTACTCTGTTGAAGTTTAAAACTATTGGATCTGCCCAGAGCCACTCTGGATCTGCCATAACCAATCGCTAACGTTTGGTCGTGACGTATATCATGCACTTGTGCAACAAGAGGGGAGACTGTCAAGGCTTATATTTAGCATTAGCATCGCTAGCGTTAAAATTAGCCAACTCCTTCACCACTAACGGAGCCAGCTGGAAAATCTAACTTTTCCTGAACCCCGTGGGGAGGAGGGCCACAACATCATGGCCACTAACACAACTCAGCAAAGATTGTTCTTGCTCGGGCTTTAACTTCTGGATATTCGGCAGCGTTGCCACAACAGACCGAATGGAGAATATAGTCTTGGAGAAAACCCAAGACTATACCGCGAACCCAGACGTAGTACTGAAGAGAAATGAAAATTGAGCGCAAGTACGTAGGAGGGCGGAGCCAGGCTAGAGGTTTGTGTCCTGTCTGAAAATAAAAGGAGACGGCATTTTCTTTTAACTTTATGAATATCATGTACATAAGTGAAGGAACGTGTAAAAGTTAATCCAAACCCATAGGTGTAATTTACAGTAGGGATGCACCGAATCCAGGATTCGGGTTCGGATTCGGCCGAATATTGGGCTTTTACACACTACGCGCGCTACGCTGGTCGATGTAATGACGGCGCCGTTGATTACGGGAAGGTGTTTACGTAAGTGGAGCGTTCAATGCAGTAGGCTGTGAGAAAGTGAAAATGGAACTCGTGAGCAGAAAAAGTGTTGTTTGGCAGTACTTTCAGTCAAGCAAAGTAGAACACGGAAGCAGCTTGAAGCAGAAAGCGCGAGTATGTCTGCGGTCTGGAGGTATTATAAAGTTGAATTATTATAGAAGTATCGGATCGGGACTCGGTATCGGTAGATACTCAAAATCAAATGACTCGGACTCGGACTCGAGGGCAAAAAAACCTGATCGGGACATCCCTAAACCAGACAGTGCCTCTCCCGGGCTGTCGGCAAATGAGTCTCCCTACAGTGGGAGCGGAGCGACCGAACGGCCGGCTGCTGCTCGTTAACTAATGTTAGCTTTCTAATTTTACCCACCCAACATGCCTTCATCATACACTGGTTAGCGAAAATTTGCCAAACAAAATTGTCACTCATCTGGCGATAGCGATGTGCTTTCCTACGATGTGAAAAGAGCGTGTGAATTCAACATTAAGTTGTTACATTTAACTATTTTACAGGCTGTGGACGTTGTTTACTTCATTAATGTGTTTACTCTGTTAATTCACATACATCTAATTAGCTCATACGGGCTACTTAGGTGTGTAGAAGCTAACTGCTAGTCTGGGCTGTGAAGATTAGTCTCAGTTGAACAAATAGTCTGTGCCCCACCGAAACTGTCATCGGTTTGAATGTAAACGAGCCTTTGAATTTACAGTCACATCAAATGTATCAGCAGTGTGAATGGTAAAAGGGAGAGCTCAGTTTTTTTGGAGAGGATTGCAGCATGAAATGTCATGTGTGACATGTGTTATACATTTGTATAGATGTTTATACATTTGTATAGATTTTTCTTTAATTAAAAACAAAACAGTTTTGGATTTATGACCCCTTGTCCTATTTTAACTACATGGGAGAGATCCCCCCGCCCTGTTTTACAGTTTTTTTTATGTAACTAAGTAACTTTTACTTAAAGTACATTTTAAATTAACTACTTATTACTTTTACTTGAGTAATTTTTTAGATAGGTAATTTTATTTCTACAAGTATTGGTACTTTTACTTGAGTACAATATTTTAGTACTTTTTCCACCTCTGGTTAATGGACTGAGAATTGGAGTAGGATTCGGTATTTGGTTTCAGATTCGACAGAATCTTAACCAGTGGATTTGGTATTCGGCCAAACCCCAAAAATCTGGATTCGGTGCATCCCGAATTTACAGGGGGTATGGGGGGGGGTTACAACCTATTACAATTACTTTCCTTTACATAAATAAAGACATTTGCACCATAAATTGTGGCAGAAAAGTGTTTGACGTTCAAAATTTCAATTTTGCTCTAAAGTGATCTCAACCCCCACACGTGTTGAACCCAAAGTTAAGCCCTTAATATAACCAAGTAGTTTTTTTTTTGCCAAAACCTCACCAAGGTCGCCTGGGTAGCTCACCTGGTAGAGCGCACGCCCGTATAAAGAGGCTTAGTCATCGACGCAGCAGCCTCAGGATCAACTCCGACCTGCGGCCCTTTGCTGCATGTCATTCCCCCTCTCTCTCCCCTTTGAAGTCTAAGCTGTCCTGTCGAAAATAAAGGCCTAAAAATGCCGAAAAAATAATAAAATAAAAAAAAAAAAACTGCGACTATTTCACGACGTGTTTAAAACCGTGACCGTCACGTTCTCTGGTTTAGATATGAGGACGACTGTGGGTCGGATTAGAGGGTAGAAATAAACTACCTGTATTGTCGTATGGTTTGGAGGACTTTTTTTTTGGAGGTCTGGCACCAGTGACTGATGGGTCATGGTTCCGCGTTTTTGCAGACCGGACCGTGTCCATACCAAATAAGAAGTAAAGGTACCCTTGTGGACAAAAATCTGAAATCTCATCTGTTACCAGAGAGCTTAATCCACTGGCTAATACAGCTTTAATGGATTTGTTCTTTTCTTTTTTTTTGCCGGAAGGTAGCAGAATAACTCAAAAGAACAGCTGACAGACGTACAACCCTGAAATATTGCCACCCTGTTAGCCAACTTTGCACACTTACACATCCAGAAGACAGAGAGGAATATCATAATTCACTTGGACACGTTTGTGTCCACCTGATCAGGGTCGGGGCTAGAAGGGGGGCAAGGGTTGGCACTGTTCTGCCAATCTTCCCAGCCCTTGTCACATGACCAATTAATGTTTCCGCGACGCCTATCCAAAATGGTGATAACATGGAACCAGCACTGGAATTGTTTTGTTTTTTTTAAGTGTCAGACTGAGCCTGTAGAAAATGTGTACTCTATTCAGATAGACAATAGCTAAGTTTCCATCCAATTGTCAATCGAATTATCTAAAGTTCGGTAAAAAAACTCATGCGAATAAAGCTGGTGAAAGTGTGTTACTATCCAACAGCTTTAAAGCGAATAAAAACCTGTGCGTAATAACATCACATGCTGTTTTGCGATCAAATTGGTATATTGAATTGATTTTAGACATCTTAAGGTGTTTCCATTCATTTTCGCACTGAATCGCACAACATTCAAGCAAACATTTGCGAACAAAGTTTTGCTAGATAAAATGGATCATGCCATCTACCAACAAATGATCAATATTGCACAAGTTGTAATAGTGCTTATGTGCCAGCAGATATATCACGCTATAATAAGAAAACAACGAATGTTGATGCAGATGCAGATGCACGTAAATGCCCGACGACAACGGAAGCGGCCTGTGGTGTGGGAACGACAGCGCTCCAAACAGTTCTGGGAGATCGTGGTTCAGAGACACTTCACGGAAACCCTTTGGTTGAAGCATTTTCGGATGACCAAGACCGAAACGTTTGGAGTCAGCAAAACCACCGTGCACCGGTGTGCTTACACCGTGTGCAATGCCATACGAACGAGGATGATGCAAAGGTATATATACCTACCTGGAGTGGATGAGGTGCATGATATCTCGCTGCGTAACTCCAGAGGGCACCTTGTGCCACAGGTGTATGGCGCAATAGACGGGACTCACATTCTCATTAGACCCCCTGCTGAAGGCTACAGTGATTTTGTCAATAGAAAGGGCTGGCCATCAATCGTACTACTGTGGTAGACGATCGTTGCATCATAAGGGACATTTGTGTCGGCACTCCCGGTAGTGCGTCTCCTTGTTCGTCCACTTCCATCTGTCTTTGTTGACGCCCGCCATGTGTGCAAACAGAGCGGAAATACTGGGCGGAAATTAACTAAAACTTCTTCTTCTTCGTTTTGTGGCGGGTTGCAACCATAAAATGACCTAAAACGTAATCGCAATTCATTATTTATTCGGCAAATAACGTTTCCATCAGCGTTTATCGCATAAGCCGTATATCGATCAAGATAAAATCTGATGATACCGAACGTATTTCCTTTGAGTCGATATTCATGAAATTCAATCGAATTTTACTGTTTCCATAAGGCATTTTTTATTCGATATCACTTAATTCGGATAAAAACGTGTGGATGGAAACATAGCTACTGTGTTTAAAATTAAAACAAGTGAAACTTATAATGAATGTGATGTTTTATTTAGCAAAATTACATTGTGTTGTTCTATTCTATCCAATATTCTCTATTTTTCTAAGCAAATTTTCTATGTTGTATTCTTATTTAAATTAAATGATAAAATCCCCCCCCCACCGACAAACGGTAGTATTCGGACCGGATTAGAACGCACATTTCGGTTCCAACTGAAATATTTTCCCTCTGTCGCTCCAGACAGCGGCAGACTCTTTTTTCCTTCTCCCTTTTCTGCCGAGTGGCGCACATGCCCGCTCGCGGTGTGAAGCGCGTGTCCGCGCTATTCTCCGACATGCACTCTACTATCACTGCTGATAGACGGCTTTTTGTAAACGCTCCGAAACGGACGTAAAAATATCACACTTTCTCTGTAGTCTACCGTTAGCTAACTACCGTTAATGTAGGCTACTTTTAAAATGGCATATTTTCCCTCTGGGCTCACCAAAACGGACGTAAAAGCATATTAACCATTCATTGACTGCACGTGATCACTAATAAACATATTACACTTGCTCTGCTAGTCTATCGTTCAGGACAAGACCCTGTAGCCTGGTGATTGGGGAGGCGGGACAGCCTCCCCAAATAGTCTGCCCTTTCAAACTCATACCTGTGTGTCCAGGCCTCTTGGACACCATCTGAGAGAGTTTTCTCCTGTGCAGGACATGGCATTAGTCAGGAGAGGTGTCTTATCTTGCTAGAGAAGGCAAATATGGTCATTTTTCTGCAAAAGAACTGCTAAAATTTGAAGCTGGTTGGCATACCAACTCAACAACATTTATTTTATTGTTACTTGTTAATAGTGTAACTGTTATTTGTTAAATTATTGTAGTTGTGTTAGTTGACTTAGGTTTACATGTTATATATTTAAGTACTTTAAAACACTAATATATTGTTCAATTTAAATAATTTTCAATTTTAAAAAAACTCCATAAAAAAGCCTTTCTTTTATGTCATTTTTCAGTTTTTCAAGAATCAGTTTAGGAATCGGAATCGTTTTAAAAGTACCGGTTCGGCATCGGAATCGTAAAAATCCAAATGGTACCCAACCCTACCAGCTAGTCACAAAAAATCGGCCTGCTGGTGTTGAATAGGAGTTTAATGAGAGTGGTGAGACTGGCATGTTACTGCAGGTGATCCCTTTCACGTGAGATGGTACATCAAGATGAAATGTATGATGTATGATACAATGCAGCCTGTTTAAAAGTAAATTATTCTTAGTTTCATTTTATTTACTGGTAAGTGACTCAATTAGTTTGTGTTCAACATATTTGCAGATTTGCCATGACATGTCTCCCTACCTTGTTTTATTTGTCAATTGTGATTGATTTAAAGAAATGCCAATAAACCAGAGCATGTTTTTCTCCCATCCAGGAATGCTGTGTGGACTAGCCAGACCTTCCTCCGCAGCGCTGTGGAGGAAGGTCTGACAATGCGAGACTAGTATTTATATGAATGTGACGATGCCTTTAAAAGATGTGAACTATGGCATATCTCCCTACCTTGTTTTATTTGTCATTGTGTCCAATCTGTAAAGAAGCTAAATGTCACATAATTGAAACAGTGAGAGTGTCAGGGAAAGACATGCAGATACAAATAAAGCCAAAGAGACTGTGGCGTTACTTGACATTTACTATGGATTGGAACAATGAACTGCAATTTCAGTACAAGAACAACAAGTCAATTAGTTTGTTTGTCACTTGTGGGTCTCTTTTTACGAAAAGTGTTTTATTGATTATGAAATTACTCTTAATAACTACAAAAAGGCCACTTGTTATTGTTTTGTGAGCTAACCGCCGAGCATATTTCAACTGGAGAGCACTCAGGAAGGCGTGCGGAGTACTGATCTGTAGGTTGACACACATTTATTTCATTAAATGTAATGTAATGTTTGTTTGTTATTCACGAGGAAATAAAATGTTTTTCTAATCCACTCTGAAATTTTTGACTAATGGTTAAGATCAGAGGAATGACGGTAATGGATAATCACAGATCTGTCAAAGTTTAGATAATGCTATAAAATTGAATACAACACCCAAAATTCTATGAAAACAGAGATCTGATCCTTAATTTCCTTTGTGAAGACCGTCTTATGGAACCATCCATGTTATTTTGGGGCAATTTGGTCAAAAGAAACTTTTTATGATATAGAAACTTTGAAAAGTGTAAAAAGGAGTTTGTAACATTCCAAAAATCTTAATTTTGATTTAAAGATTTTCATTTTCACTGTAAATGCATATTGGTTTCTAAATATCAGTTATTGGTCTCATTATTTACTAATAAATGGTATGGGTCTTGAAAAACCAGTATCAGTCCATCCCTTATATCGAACCACCAACCTTCAGTTTGGTAGACGACCACTACCACCTGAGCCACAGCCCCATATAACATACTTTAGTCATTTTATAAATTCCTCACTGAGAAAGCCTGTGACTTTGATCAAAAGAGGACGTTATTAGGGCTCAGCGGGGGCCAGATGAAATTGCTGTGATGGCTGAGGCAGATGGAATGAACAAGTCAGCCTGATGAGGAATGCAAAGTGAAGTGGAATCTCCAGCAGGCTGCCGCTGTACAAATCACACTGCGACTGGACTTATTCATTCCTCTCAAGTACCTGGTCGAGCACAGTCTCAGCATGATGGGCCATTTGTCACGACGCACGTGACTATTCCTGAAACATTCCCTGTGGGTGTTTCTTATCATACTAATAAACTAGCAACGTAAGCTAAAGGAAGTGTAGTCTCGCATTGCCAGTCCTTCCTCCACAGCGCTGATAAGGAAGGTCTGGCTAGTCCACACAATATTTTGGGATGGGAGAGAAACGTGCTCTGGTTTATTGGCATTTCTTTAAACCAATCACAATCGTCATGGGTAGTGCTAAGTGCCGTACGGAGCAACGGTGCCTCTGCAAAATAGCCTCGGGAAGGAACTTGTTTTGGTGGAACATGTATGTTCAAAAGTAGTTTTAGTCGTGCAACAGAAAACTCAGATTGGACAGATAGTCTAGCTAGCTGTCTGGATTTACCCTGCAGAGATCTGAGGAGCAGTTAACCATAGTCCTCAGTAATCCACAGGAGTTTAAAATGCCAACACAAAGAAAGAGGAAGGTGACGGACATCCAGCCGAAAAGAGGAACATCCGGCAGAATTTCTAGCAGCACCTGAACAATCCTGGGAATGAAATGTCATCGATATAGACTAAGTAAAGGTTGGGGTTAAGGTGAGACAAAATTGGGACTTCATGGTTAAATGAAATGGGTGTTGATGGGAGACGGTACATGGGGCAGGAGTCGTTTTGTGCAGGAAGATTAGTCATTTTTTTTGTTCCTGTCAGCCTGTTCTCATGAACCATACGTTTGAAAAGCTACGAGAAGTTAAGCACTGTAATTCGTATGAGTTACACAATTCTTTTTGCTGTGTGCACCACATTGACTACGATGTTGTCGGGAAGCCTATTCACTGAATATAATAAAAAAAAACTATATCTATCTATCTATCTATCTATCTATCTATCTATCTATCTATGCATATAGATTAAGGTCCAGCATGACATAGCCCTTTTAAATTTCACTAGATGATTTGAGTAATTTTTGTCGGGGTGGATGAAGACAGATTTTTCTACCGCACAACTGACACGTGTGCATCCAGAGTTTAAGATTTAGAATATCAATACCACCCTGCGATATGATGGTAATAACAATAAAGAAAAGACTGAAACATTTAGCATCGCAATGTTTTTTAAATCAGTGAGTGTTTACAGTTTTATGATCCCACAGACATGATCAGCCCAAGGGAGGGTACCATTTCAAAACCAAAATAATAAATGCAACCCAAACTATATTGACTTTTAGTCTGGAGATCGAACTTATTCACACATTTGATACACACACGCACGCAGTCACACACACACACACACACACACACACACACACGCACGCACGCACGCACGCACGCACGCACTCACACACACACACACACACACACACACACACACACACACACACAGGTTTGTGGCACTATCTTTGTGGGGACCCGTCATTGACATAATGCATTCCCTAGCCCCTCACCCTAACCTTAACCATCACAACTAAATGCCTAACCTTAACCCTTACCCTCACCTTAACCATAACCTAATTCTAACCCTAATCCTAAAACCAAGTCTTAACCCTCAAACAGCCCTTTAAACTTGTGGGGTCCAGCATTTTGGCCCCACAATGCTGTCGGGACCCCACAAGTATACTGGGACCCCATGAATATAGTTAAACAAGCCCACACACACACACACACAGCCACAAGGGTAAAAGGATAAGTAGGATGGGTGTAGGCTCAGTAAAACATGAACTACTGGCCCTATTCAAAACTCAAATGATTCTTTCACACAGACTAGGTATATCATTTGTTTACTGTTTTAAGATACATTGAAAATAAACATTGAAGTCTGTTGCAGCTGATTCAATGCTGTCCATCAACTGAAAGTGAACAGCGAAAACCTCAATAGTCTACTTTAGCCCTCAATGATATAACTGCCGTTTTGATTGGAGTTTACAGTCTGGGCCTTGCTGCTGTTAGAGATGCAGCCAGGACTTCTCCAATCAAATTATTTGCAGTTATTGAAAAGTCGTTGAGCTCAGGCACAACGTCCTACACTAACTCATACAATTAAGCCAGAAGAGCAACAAAAGGGCCAGAGAGAAAACAGGAACACTCACCACCGTCTTCAATCCCCTGCATGTGTTTTCTTGTTTTTCTGTCAGTTTGTTGCTGACAAACCAACCCCTAAATCTAATTTAATAACACTGTTCCCTTGGCTAAAGTAAATGACAAGATCCAAATTAAAATTACCTCAATGTTTCAGCCAATAAACAACAGCGTTTTTCTCGACAGACACCAACAACAAATATTTGACTAAATGTCTGGGCAGTGGGTTTTGAAACTCCACATAAGCCTTAACGCCATTACTTATTCAGGAAGTTTATTGGTGTGTTAATAATTGATCACCTAATTAAGGGGGGAAGTTGGGGCGATACGGGGCTGAATGCCTCTTTACCAGTGGGCTTTTGGTAAGTGCATGGTTTGGTGGAGCGCGACAGAGTGGCGCCGATGAGAGTAACTTCTGACCAGCACGTAAAAATTCCTTTTCATATAAACTGACCTGAGCACGGAGTACACGGAGGGAAAGATGCACAACATTAGCAACCGCTTCCAATCAGGTGAGCTTCTTCCCACTTTTTGAATCAGTTTCCATCTCAGGTACTATTCTAATCTTCCCCATTTTTTGGACTTTAGTCATGCAGAGAGCCAGCTGTACTGCATTGTTTTCTTGGGCAGTCGTGTCTTTTGGTGTCGTCAGGGTAGAAAAGCATCGGGAATAACATCCAGGGGCATCAGACTGGGAGGAAAAAAGGGTACTGAGTACCCAGGGCCCTCATGTGAGGAGGGCCCAAAAAGATGCTAGAATGAATGGCTGTGGATGCGGGGAGGGAGGGGCCCGTAAAAAAGGCCTTTCTACAGGGCCCAGAATTTTGTGTATGCTCCTGACAACATCGCACCTCGCTAAAAACGCTCCAGCCTTCTGCAGTTATCAGTTCCGTAGGACCTGATCTCACTGAAAAGTTGCGCAAATTTTGCCCAAGCTGACATCCTCTCATGACTCAAAATGAATCGAGCCAAAACACAACGTAGTGCACGTAGGGGAAATGTTGTTGTTAAAATAAACACAGAAGTTCATAAGATTTTAAAAGTTAGTAAGTTAGCACTTTTCATAATCTTGGGGGGGGGGGGGATGGGGTATACTTATGTTATATACTTATATTAATATTCTACATTTTCTCATTGTCAACGAACCCTAATAATCAACGATGAATTTAATTTAAGGAACAAAATGGAATGAATGGGCTTGGGGCTGACTGTTACAGACAGCATGCAGAGGTCGAAAATCAAAATAATTTATTGTTTACAATTATTTACAAACAAGTATTATTCAACAGGTGCCTCAATAAATAAAATGCATCATCAGACAC
Source organism: Sander lucioperca (assembly GCF_008315115.2). Taxonomy (NCBI): domain Eukaryota; kingdom Metazoa; phylum Chordata; class Actinopteri; order Perciformes; family Percidae; genus Sander; species Sander lucioperca. The sequence continues at coordinate 38,301,696 of NC_050176.1, forward strand.
ATTGACTAAGTGAGAAAAATCCTTCCTCTTATCAGCACAAATCATGCAACGGCCAAAGATGTATCCTGATGACCTGGATAGTAGACAAAGTATTACATCGCAGGCCTTTCAATATGTACACAACCAGGAGTATCTGGGTGAATTAGTACTGGAGGAGATATGACAATGTTTCAAAAATATATATGTAGTGAGACAGGGGAGCTATACCCACTATTATTTGTTCTTTACTCTTTTTTTTCTTTTCATCATATACTGTTCCTGCTAATACAGGATTTGTCATTTATCAAACCCTAAAGCCAGAAAAAAAAAACATTAATTTGCATACCGAATAGGGCGCCTTCAAAGTGGGTTTCCAAACAGCGGTGGTTTTATAAAGCAGCATTCCCCCCCCCCCTGCAGGACTCCTTTTTTTTTTCTTTTTTTTTTAAGAGTGATTTCACTATCCGAGCCAATGGATTCTCCTAGAGAGGCCTTTTAGGAAAGCTGTCTAATGCCAACCATTCATCATCTTCTTGGAAAACACACGCCAAGCCAGCAGATAAAAGTGGCATTCATCATTCCATTTATCGTACATGAACATAAATATCAGCCATTTGGGCCACATGTTCCCCCCTGCGCGGTGTACAGTAAAAGCAGTTTTAGAATGCGAGGCTCCAGTGAGACTGAGATCAGTGTTTTGCATCACGCTTCACCCTGGGGTGTTTTCAAGATTCTTTTTATTTATTTATTTATTTTTTTTCTGTGTGTGTAGTTACTAATTTTAGAAAAATATACACCCTGGCCCTTGGGCTCAAGATCATCTGTGGAATCTAAATGGGGTAAATAAAGTCTTGGTAAACTATATTTTTTTAAATGTGGAAACTGTCCAGATACTGCAGGCCCTGAGACTATCAGTTCCAAAATGGCAGCAGTACTTTAAGTGTTCAACCCTTGTGTTGTCCTATTCAATGTTTTTTATGTCAGAAATATGGGTTTCTTTCAACCAAATTGCTCAAAAATAACCTGGATGCATGGATGTATGTTGTATGGAAGCCATACAACGTTCTTCGCAGGTAAAATGAATGATTACTTTCTTTGTTTCTTTACTTTCTGCATTTTGAGTGTTTTATTCAATTTCATAGCATTTAAAAAAAAAAAAATATTTAAATGGCTTTCAATACAGTATCAAGACTAAACTTTGACAGGTATCTGTCTGTGATCCACTCAACATCCTCTGATCTTAACTCTTGGTCAAAATAATTCATAATTTGTGCTTTGTTTTAACTAAAAAGAAATAGGTATAATGTCATACAAATTAGGTTTATTTGAATGAAATAAGTGACAGAAACATTGTAAAATAGACATAAAAAAGGCATTGGAAAAAGCATCAAAAAAATTTTGACTTGGAGGGACTACAAGTTCATGGTCGATGGGAAGACAACACAAGGGTTAACGATGCAAGGCTGTTGGAAATATGTCACATTTTGAACAATTTTCCAGTCATTGGAAAATATTGGTGATTTTATTAAGGCCCATTTCATTTCCCTCCCTTTCTGCCTGCATGAAACCATCCAGATGTTACGTACGATACTTCAATGTTAATATTAACTGTTTTTTTAACGCTGCACAAGAGGCATGAAAATATAAAAAAAAATTGGCATGTGGCGATGTTGTGTCATGTCATGCATCTATAATAAAGTCCAACAAAAAAATAAAAAAGGGAAGAAACATATGTTAAAGCACCGGCTGTTACTGCAGACATTATGTTGTGTGTTTGCAGCATTTCTAGCTCACTCTGGCCTCAAGTAGCCAAATGCACTGAGCTTAGCCAGAGGACGCTGAATGCAGCATTTAAAAGGTGTGTTACAGTACAGTAATGGGCATGCTGGGATAAATAATAATAATAATAATAATAATAATAATAATAATAATAATAATAATAATAATAATAACAACAACTAGTAATAATGCATTTTTCATATTGTGCTTTTTACAACACTCAGACACTTTACAGAGTTTTTTCATTATGTATGTATGTTATTTAGTATGTATGTAAAGTAATCTGCCCATTGCACCTACTATACTGTATATTCTTTGCAGCCTCTTTTTTCTTTTTCTTATGCAACATGTAGATATATGTTTTTTCTGTATTTATTGTTTATTTCATATTAATGTTAAATATATTTGCTGTTTGTTTGTGTACCATTCACCAAGGCAAATTCCACATAAGCATTTAAAAGGTGTTACTGTAGAGTACAGTAATGGACATGCTGGGATAATAATAATAATAATAATAATAATAATAATAATAATAATAATAATATTTATAATGGATTTTATTCATATAGTTCTTTTTACAACACTCAAAGACACTTTGCAGAGTGTTTTCTTTTAAATCAGATCACTGTATTCAAGTGTCCCACTGCTGGCATATGATCCCAGTAAGATGATCACGGTTCATTACATTAGTTGCTAATTCATTTTTTTATTTTTTTTATTTTCCCAAAGGTATGATATGTTTGGTTATGTATGCACCAACCACACAGGCAACTTCCTTGTGCTACCTACTTGGCCATTAATCCCTTTCTGATTCGGATCTAAATGACAAGCCCTCAGCATGTCTGAAGTGGATCGAGCATTGTGCAGAAAGTGAGGGTAAAAAAATGTCACAGTGCATCACAAATATAAAGATAACAACATGGCGGTGGAAGTGTCATACTACATAAAAGTCGTATGAGATCCAGACAGTGCTTTTGAACAATATTCACGCCAATAAAGGTGCTCTAAGCCATGTTGGGTGATGGCACTTCTTGTTGACGTTCAAAGTATTTTCAAACAAAATGAGGCTTCCCCAGTTGATTACTGACGTTTAAACAAATATATTTCGTATTACAAGTTTTCTGAAATGTAATGTTTAAATATGGAAATGATGCATTATCTTGTTAAATAATGCACTAATTTGCATACCGTTTCAGAAGAGAAATCTGAACATTGGATAATGCCAGGTTCAAAATGCTTCTTTTATTTTGTTCACACATTAGAGTAATAAGGGTTTTACTGAGGGAATTATGGATATCTCCTTTTATCAATCCGTAAATCACAATATGGTGTCAACAGCCATAGAAAACCCTTTCCGCCACGTTTTATACACGATATGGATTATACAATATCAGACATTTTACAAGACATTACAGGGGACTAGGGCAAAACAGATATCAACATGAAACTTCCCCAGTTGATTACTTACATTAAGACATATATTTATATTACAGGTTTTCTGAAATGTTTTGTTTAAATATGCAAATGTGGTATTATCTAATGCTAACTTTTGGTGAATTTAGGAGAAATTTACAAGTGCAAATAGACAAAGTGTAGTAAAATAAGCATCTAAATGTGTATTTTTGATATTTTTTTCAAGTAGAAGTAATAGAAAGACGACATGGTACAGAAGCAAAATAGTGTCTCCGTTTAAATTAAAAGTGAGGCAAGGGATGGAACAGAGTAGAATTGTGGGACATACTGGATATGTAACCCTCTGAGGACAAAAGACGCACCGGCGAGTCCAAGCGATGTTTGACAACACTCCTGCTCAAAAGCGATATTACAAAATTTCATTTTAGACATTTAGTTACCATTTTATTCATACGTTACGTTACTTTTGTGAACCCAAGACTTTTGTAAACTCATTTCAAGCACCGAAACAATTGAGTGTATGTTTCCACAAGAGATTTGAGAAATAGTTCCGCCTTGGGACCAAATTATCTCTTTATGCATTGCTCTGGAACAATTTTGGGCCTCACTTTACAGAACGCTGAGTTTGTTCTGGACATGTTGATATGGAACACATCAGGTTATATACAAAAACCCTAAAAAGGAGAATTCAAGAAGATATCTAAAAATGCCCGTAGACCTCAGAGGGTTAAATCCCTACAAAAACATGGAATGAATACAGAACACTTTAAAAGAAAATAAACGTCCCTATCAGACTGTTATTGATAGTGTGTTCAGGCAGGAAGCTCCATCCTACCAGAGGTTGATCACATTAATAGGCTGACATTTGTTGATTTAAAAAAAGGCCAATATCGGCCTCATGTCAGCATATTTGAAACCTCTTTTGAGACAAGATATGGACATCAATAATGGGAGTTAAAGAGTATACCATTGTATAACAAATGAGCAGAGGAGGACATGGCTATCGGGAAACTTGCTTAAATAGTTTGAGCTTATCATAGTGTAAGACAGATATGAGTGCAGTTCTGCCAGACGGAGGGGAATGTGTAAGTGGTAATGAAGTCAAAGTGAAGTAGAGCTGTGCAATGGAATTTATTAAAACAAAGGGCAGGAGACACACACACACACACACACACACACACACACACAAACACACACACACACACACACACACACACACACACACACACACACACACACACACACACACACACACACACTCCATAAGTTTAGTTGGTTTGGCCTTTATTGTCTTTATTTATTTATCCATCAGTTAGTCCTTTAGTGAATGCCATAATGCCAGTAGAGGATTTTGAAATGTTAGGGCTAACATGCTGAACCCACAGACTGATTTATAGTATGGTTCTCCAGTGCAAAAGCTTGTAAGAAATAAATCTTTTATCATTTGACTTTTCAATATTTTTGCAAAGGATATAGGCTATAATATATGTAATGGGCAGATGTAAAGTCATCTTCCCATAACACATACTATATATTCTTTGCAAATTCTGCACTCAACCCATTCAGCCTAAACTTTTGTTTTGTATGTATATATTTGTTTTTCTGTATGTATTGTTTATTTCATATTAATATTTAATATGTTTGCTGTTTGTGTGTCACCTATTGTGTATAGGTGAGTGCCATTCATTGTCATTTTTCATTTTTCTATTATCAACCACTCCATCCAAACCAAAGATTATGATGATGATAAAATAACGCTTGAATGAAATAAAACTGCATCCATCATATTCATATATTTTCAATGTGGACAGCCCTGGCATTTTTATTTAATAAAAGGCCAATACTGGGCTGATTAGTATTGTGAAACTGATGTTTAATTAATAGATCCCTAAATAATTAGGCATGGCATTACACTGATTGCTAGATTTTAACAAGCTAAACTAATGTACTAATAAAAGATAAATACGAAATGAAGAGTGGTTTACAATAGAAAAAGACCCGCCTAATCATCATCACAACATGCCAAGAAGTGAGACGCTCTCATATGAATCAATCAATAGAAACTGAATAGGTTAATTATCCAATACGCTTGATTAATCATTTTGATTAGAAAAAAAAATGAGCGACAGAGTGGCATGATGAGAAATTGGAGCTTTGCGGTGTGAGCGGCAACAGATCAATCAATACTTATTGTGTAGGTTAATAGTGGCACTAATTGCCCCGCAGTGGCTGATGGATGGATGATCAGTACATGACAGGGGAATCTCAGGACGGAAGAAAGAAGACATAATAGATGCAATAGATGCTGAACAAATCAGTATATTTAGACATGAGACAGATGTTATTCTCTGTTTCCTGCCCAGGGACTACAGATGAAAACTAGCTTCAATAAGAGCTCCCATGTGATATATATATATATATATATATATATATATATATATATATATATATATATAAACCAGATACAATATCCTTAGTAAAGTTGTATAATTTGAAACTTCAAACCTCGGCATAATGTCAATAAAACCTTTAACAAGAGTTCCCAAATGGAACAGACCTAGACACATTTTACTAAATGTTTATATCTTTTATCTAAAATGTTTAGGTAATAAATATGACAGTCAAACCAGGTACAATATCCTTGGTAAATAGTTGTAATATCAAACTTGATGAGCAGGGTAACCATTAGTGAAACCGAAATCTTGCAAGTATTTTATAAAAACCTTACAATACATAATGTAAGATGTCACATATATGAGACATAAAGAAAACCCAAAATCTTAAAATAAAATTACATGATGAGAGTCTAGGTAGATAGAGTTTAGGGTATTAATATGATTTTATGAGACTTAAAGCTATAGTGTGTTGTTTTGAATTCTAAGTAATGACAACAACACTGTCGGCACGTGTACATGATACAAGCCTTCCCTCCTCCACACAGTTGCTAGTAGCCAAGGAGGACACGGAGGATTATAAAAACATGATGGACTCTTCAGGTAGTTATCTTCACTCGAGTTTCTGCGCTGGAAAGTCACCGGACGCCACAATCTTCTGAACATAGTCATACTGAGAAATCCAGAGGGAGTTGTGTGGAGCTGATAGTCTTAAGTCTGATAGTCTTAGCTTTGTAGCAACTCATTTGATAATGGCTTGAATGTAACAGACGTTCATTAATATCAAAATGTTACGCACTAAAGCTTTAACATCGGGGTGTTAAAGTTTTGATAAGGTTAGCATTTTCTCATGTTTAAGCTCACACTTTTTTCTCTCTCAACTAGTTGCCTAATTATTAATTTAGCACCATGTAGTATCCACAGCAGATGCTAAAAAAAAGAATACAAGGTAACACTTTGCTAACCATCAATTGACAGTCAATTAAACTGACGTTGATAGCTATTTTACTGTCAACAACAAGTTGATAACATAAACGGGTGCATTTCATAGAAAGGTATGTTGATGGATTTGATTTGCAAAACTGAACAAAAACTGACAAACCAAGACTTGTCGTATGAACCGTAGAACCATGTGCACTCAGCACTTTGAAGAACTTGTCATCATCAGATTCTTAGCAGCAACACACTTTCCGGAGGACTTTCTGATTTGAAAAAAAAAGTGCATGCAGATAGATGGTTCGATGGGCCGATAGATAGATGGCTGTGAACTTTTTGATTCCAAATGAACGCCCGGCTTACTGAGTGAAAGGTCAGGCAGAGATGAGAGATGATAATGATTTTTTAATGATGGTTCTGAAAGGCACCCCATTTGCTCTTCATGGGAAGTGCTTTGAGGGAGAGAAAGAGTTACGTAGAGAGAGACAGAAAGCTGGAGAAGACATGAGTCAGACAAACACAGTTGGCCCACCCACTCTGTTCACTTCTTAACTATAATACCGTGTGATGTAACGACTTGGAAAAAAAAGAAGGTTATTCAACTGTTTGATGGAACAACTTTTGCTTGGCTTACAATTTAGTCGTAAAGTTTGAGTTAAAAGCACAGCAGTGCGCTCAGAGGTAAGAAGCGGTAGAAAAGGTCAGTTTTCAAAGCGCTGGCCCAGTTTGAGACTGCTTCTTAGCAGTTTTCTGTTCGGCAGTATTTACAGAGAGCGAGAAAGGAAGGAATCTAAATGATCAGAAGACAATTACAGGAAAGAGTGGAGTCTGTAAATGAAAGGATCAGGATCGCATTGTTCATTTCTGTACTTATAGGTATTAATAGTACTAAACAGCTTTTTTTAGGTTGTATCTAGTAATGGGAGTGTAAAGAGTGATGTCCAATGTACTGTGCAGGATAAACCTGTGCAGCTGTACTTTTATTTGTACTTTCTTTTGCATCCTTATTATCCTAATTTATTTATCAAATCATTTTTCCAATCTAGAAAGTTTTGGTGTCTTTCTATTTGTCTTACGGTACAGATCCATTTGTCCGTGCGACGCTTCTGTCGCGCGGCGCTCCATTCTATTCCTATGGGTGATGTCAAGCTACTTCAACGTGCACGCAAAGCATTCTGGGAAGGCGGCACTGCATTTGAAAAAATGCTGCGCGTCAAAAAGCTGGCCAATGCCCATCTCTATGCAAATGTATCCGTTGAACGCGACGCGACTATCCAGTAGAAGTAGACAAAAATCTTTTAAACTGACCTTTGTCGATCTGAAATGAAGATAGATTCAGCAACTGCATGTCGTATTTCTCGCTTAAAATGTTTTCAGAAACACGTTTCGGTGAACTATTTTCTTAAAATACGAGATCGTGTTCTCGAGAAGCCAGACCCACATCACGCGTTAGTCCAATCAGCTGCCGGTCATGGGCGTGGAGCATCAACCATGGATGTATGACGTTGAGACACCACGCTTCAGTCGTGTCGGACAAATGGATCTGTACTGTTATAATGGTGTCGCTTCTTTTCTGTGTTGTCTTTGTATTTTGTCTCGATGTCATTGTAAATGAGGGCCCGCCCCTGAGTGATTTCTCGAGTACAAGGTTGAATGAACGGATGATAAAAGTGGAATTAATATTTTGATCAAAGAGGATTTCACACAGGATGAGATAAACCATCTTCTGCCTGAGCCAATGACTGAACTCAACAGAAAAGGAAGCGTACGTGCAGTACATCATGAATCACTTTTTGCTGCACGAGGGTAAAAACAAAACTAAAGAGAAAAAAATCAATTAATGCCTGTGGCCCATTGAAATAATGATACTTAGAAGGCTATCGGCTTCTTGAAAGTTGTTTACTATTACTTGCACTCCATCCGCTCATATATGTGTTAGGCCACATTATTGAAATATTGACTGCTTTTATGAATTCAAAACACTGGGGATTAGTACTGTAAATGGGCTCTGACCTGGATAATAATGATTTCAAAGTAATATAAAGGACTAACCACTTTTTTCCCCCGACACAGCGAGAAGACTATAAAAAAAAAACTGCAGTGACATAGAAATTATGACAACACTGTTCCAATGGAACAAATACATAAATACAACAATGAATTATTCAAACAGGCCAGTCATCTGTTGTAGATGCCGTGGCATTATGACCTCACAAAAAGAACAACATATGGAAGGAGATTTCAGAGCAGGTAAACAGTGTTACATTCTAGCAGACAAAAGTGTAAAAAAATAAAAAATGAAAAAGTGGCTTAGTTTAAAACTTTTACCAAAAAGTGTGTCACAGGTGTGTCAAACCAACGTCAATGCCGCAGGAGGATGCCACCGGTGCATTACCCAAAACTGATGAGTGCATTGATGCCAGTGCTGGGGATTTGTCATTCTTTGGCAGTGTTCCAGACAGGGGCAGTGACATCATGGTCAGCACTGAAACCATTAATTGGTGGGAAGATTGTTTGTGCCAGTAGGCAACTGTGTCTCCTTAAACTACTCGCTTCCCTTTAAATCCAGATCATTACATTTGTTTAAGCTTAGAATTGATGATGGATAAATAATTAACCATTACTAATGGCTCAGATTGAGCAAGAACAACTTGGTGCAACAACATTTAAACTATTTCATACAACTTGTGCTATATTTTCAGAGTTTTGGCCTTCATCGAGCTCAGTAATAATTACATTGTACTAACTAAAAAATGTTAGAGGGGTAAATGGAATGGGAGTCTTGTGCTTGGTGTGGGAAGACATATTATTGAAGCCATTATGCAACTTTGTTTTGTTTAGTTTAGTTTAGGGCTGGGCGATAAATCGATTTTATCGATTAACTCGAATGTGTAGTTAACGTCGATTTGTTAAAATGAAAATCGATTTTCTCCTTAACATCCCCCGACGCTCCCCTCTGGGCTCCCATAGCGCCGAACGGGCTCAGCCCTCGCCCCACGCGTTTGCCATAGAGATACACAAACAACATGGCAGCGACAGGGACTAACATTAATTCTTTTCTTAACTAATAGTTTCATTACTTACTTATCCGTAATCTCCGCCGAAATGACCGGCAGCTCGCGGTGCTCTGGGTTAGTGAGAGTCACCTAATCTCGGATAACTGAACCACCAGCTACCGCTGACCTAAAGGACCACCATGCGGGGCACCAGAGGCGGTGTTGAGGAACTCTTTTGCGGCTCAACACATCTACTAAATGCCGCTGATACGACCGAGCTGTGATGGAGGTCTGTAGCGGCTTAAACAACTAGCAATCGCCGCTCTGTAGCACGGAGCTCCTCTTCGACGTTTGTTTCTACCGCTAGTTACTACGAAGGAGCTTCCTACAGGTATGCTACATTCAAGAGACCATGGGATGTTAATGTACGTTACTCAGCAACAGGTGAAAATAGGGGCAAGGTTGCGCAATAACGTTAAAATGATTTGAACTTTTAGCGAGGAACGAGAAGTAAATTACCTGTATGTGTGAAAACAGCTTTATCTCACGCATCCGTTTGTTTGTTGTTGAATATATAGCACCCCCCATCCAAAAAAAGGGAAAACACTCAAACCAATTTATATTTCCACAAAATTGGCATGAATAATCATAATGGTATACATGCCCCATGTGTGTGCGTGTGTGTGAGTCAAAATAAAATAAAGTTAAAACTTGTTTTGAACAATTTCTTTGTCATCTGCAGATTGATTTTAAGTAGGGGGAGAAAAAATCGATTTAAATCTTAAATCGGATTTTTTTGGAAAAAATCGGGGATTTTATTTTTAGGTCATATCGCCCAGCCCTAGTTTAGTTTATATACCACGTTGGTGATGTTAATTAAAGGAGAATTCCGGTCGATTCCAACTCGTAGCTCTGTTGTTTGTAAATTAGGAGTACTGTCAGTAGCGAGAAAAACAAAACCAATCGGTGCTGCCTACACCGAGTTATCCTCCTGCTAGCGTTAGCACCCAACAGGCTTAAACAGGGCAAGTTTTAAACGTGTTTTTAGCCTCTAAACATGCTCGAAATGCCATTACAAGTGCTTAGCCATGTGCAGTTATTCCTTCCAAGGGAACACAGCGAATTTGACTGCAGTAGATGTGACAGAAAGCTATAAAGCCATATAAGTTGTGTTAATCCATACCTCTGTTTATTTCCTGGTTTATGGTGAAGCCCACACTAGTCGAATGCCGATCTCATACAATCCAATATTCCAAAATGTATTTTTTCCACAAAAAAAACGATTTGCCGAGGTTCTTTCCATAGTAACGCGTATGTATCAACTAGCTGTAACCTGACACCACAGTGGAGCGAGCAGAGCTGCAGTTCAAGAGTTCAACAGCTAGGTAACCTAGCAACGGCAGCAGGGGGAGGAGCTCACAGAGCTGACAGACGGAGCTTGGAGTTAGATCAGGACTAATATGAGAAAATGGTTCCAGTTTGTGCCTTTCCAAATTGTGGCAACCAAATGAAGAGATATTTGAGCTTGAGATTTCACCGTCTACCCCTCCGCAACCGGGAGATTTTACAGTTGTGGCTGGTTGCACGTGATGCGGGTACATGATGCTCGTGTGGATACTGTATTGCAATGACCACCGAGGAAGAAAGCATGTGCTGTGAGGAATGGGATCTCATCCAGCCTGGTCTGGACGGGTCCCCAGATAACGGACATTGTTTCGGCCATACACAGAGGTTTCCCCATCTGATCTATAAGGATGTTCTGGAAGCGTTTTTTTTTTTGTCCTTAAAGTAAATTGGAAGAAGCAGCCTAAACCGGACGGACCTGACGGCCAGCTGTCTAATGAGTGAGTACAACAGGCTGTCATGACTCTGTCCTAGCTTAGGTACATTTGCTTTTTGTTGTAAATACACATTCAAAACACTAATCAAAACACACCTCTTCAGATTAGCTTTCCACATACAATAATCTTACATTTCTCACCTGATAGTTACTGTTTTTATTGTTTTTAATTGCTTCTAAATATGCTTGTTGTATGTGTTGGTTTTATTGCTTATCTGTTTTTAATGTGCTATATGTGCTGTTTTTTACTGTAAAGTGTCTTTGAGTACGATGAAAAGCCCTCTATAAATGAAATGTATTATTATTTATTATAAGTAAATGCATCACTTCTTTAGTGAAATAACCAAAGCTCGCCCTTCCTCCCCCCCAGCCAATGCAGACTCGTGGCCTACCGGGTGATTCTGGAGTGGGTTCTGAGAGGAGAGCACCTTGGCCGTGGCACCAGAAGAACTTTGCCTACCTGGTTGTAGCAGTGATCAGACACCAGTACCCCTCCCCCACTGGAAGTTACACGGGATTCAAAGAGGCAGAGGACATTTTCTGAGTCTAATAATATGATTTCTAGTAATACTTGGTATTGCCATTACTAGGAATAAACAAAGCAATTGCACAGTTCTATTAGGAAAAAGTAAGAATATGTATATTGTACAAATAAAGTAAATTGTAAGAATAAATAAATTGTAAGAATAAGTACATTGTACAGTTCTATAATATATTGCTGCACCTGTCTGTTATCAGTGGTTTTATAATATAACAGTACACATTACATTTGTGCTTTTGTGTCTTTACTTCAACAACAAAAAGGAAATTACAATATCACAATCTAGACACAATCAATGTAAAGTATGTACAGTGCAGTGTGTGGTTTTATACATAATCATGCTACACACAACTGTAAAATCTCCCGGTTGCGGAGGGGTAGACGGTGAAAGCTCAAGCTCAAATATCTCTTCATTTGGTTGCCACAATTTGGAAAGGCACAAACTGGAACCATTTTCTCATATTAGTCCTGATCTAACTCCAAGCTCTGTCTGTCAGCTCTGTGAGCTCCTCTCCCTGCTGCCGTTGCTAGGTTACCTAGCTGTTGAACTCTTGAACTGCAGCTCTGCTCGCTCCACTGTGGTGTCACGTTACAGCTTGTTGATACATACGCGTTACTATGGAAAGAACCTCGGCAAATCATTTTTTTTGTGGAAAAAATACATTTTGGAATATTGGATTGTATGAGATCGGCATTCGACTAGTGTGGGCTTCACCATAAACCAGGAAATAAACAGAGGTATGGATTAACACAACTTTTATGGCTTTCTGTCACATCTACTGCAGTCAAATTCGCTGTGTTCCCTTGGAAGGAATAACTGCACATGGCTAAGCACTTGTAATGGCATTTCGAGCATGTTTAGAGGCTAAAAACACGTTTTAAAACTTGCCCTGTTTAAGCCCTGTTTCAGCCTGTTGGGTGCTAACGCTAGCAGGAGGATAACTCGGTGTAGGCAGCACCGATTGGTTTTGTTTTTCTCGCTACTGACAGTACTCCTAATTTACAAACAACAGAGCTACGGGTTGGAATCGACCAGAATTCTCCTTTAATCTGCAGTGTTTTGTATGTGGTCACTGGGTGGAGCATTGGCACGAAAAGGCATACGGGTAATCAGCCAAAGGTACACAGGTGTGGGGCAGCCAGGGAAAGCACACAGCTTTTCACCGTGTGAATGGTGTCAGCGTACGTGTTAGCATGTTAACGTTATTGGAGTTTAATGGAAACAACTGGACAACTGAAGGATTCAAATCAGTTCACAATAAATGGGTCACAGCACCGAAATGTATGGATTGTATGGACATTGATTATTGGCACCCAGGACACGCGTCGAAGCAAGTTCTCCCTGTTTTCCCACCGCATTGGTCTAACGTACATCTGCTCAAAAGACTCACATATAATATACATTACACATATAATGTGTGTGTAGTTTCCTATGTAGCAGGACAACATATAATAGCCAATAGCAACGAAAGTTTATGTTCTACACAGATTTTCTTTTCAAATTTGAGACCCATTGTTCCTAATGGTCAACATTCAGCTTTCATTTGAAAATGCAATCTCTGCCAACTATCCCATGTCTATATGTTAATGTTCATGCACACATACCTCTGTTCTTGTGTCTTTCTGGGAATTCCAGTGGATTTACCCAATGGCGGGAGTCCTCTGGCTCTATTTCATCACAGTTAGGAGCAGCACTCCAACTTTGATCAGCTGAATCTGTAAAGCAAAACAAAAACAGATTCAGCTTGACATATTCCTACCAAACTCCACCAAACAATATCAAACTGGGTGCCAACTCAAAGATGCCCCCCATGAACTGAATACTGGTGCATAGTTTGACTTGTAGGAGAAAACAGAAGGCACAAAGGGGTCAAGGGGTCCTTCCCCTGGGGGGCATTGTTTACAGCACACTCAGCAGAAATTATGACAATCTGATAATTAACATGACATAGCTTGTGTGTAAAAGACAATGTGAATGGATGGAGGCGCTGATGGGAAAGCTCATGGAGCGTCCAAAATAGAAAGGGTTCATCAGCTGTGGATACTGCATATGCCAAATGTTATGGCCTTCTGATGCAATTTTGATTTATTACGTACAACCAGACATTTAGACCTGATAGTTCCACTTCATGTTGTCAAATCATTAGGATTTATCCTTAAGGGACCGTGAATATTCAAACAAAATGACAGCATTCTGGCGAGAAGTGTTAAAGCTATAGTGCACGACTATTTTATATTAATTGACATCCGTTACATTCAAAGCCATTGCAAAATGAGATGATACAAAGCTAATTAAGCTCCACAAAACTCTCTCTGTATTTGTCAGTACGGCTATGTTTAAAAAATGGTGTAGTTTTTTCTCCCATCCCGGAATGCTGTGTAGACTAGCCAGACTTTCCTCCGCAGCGCTGTGGAGGAATGTCTGGCAGTGCGAGACTACCCAATATAGATAATTTGCAGGGATACTGGGCTTGAATATTCCTGGTAATGAGATGCTGAATCCCATTATGCCTAACCTTTCTTTTAGTTCCACTATAAAGCTAAAAATTCTATATCTACAGAAATCAATGCACTTAACTCATGGTCCCCATATGTATTCCTCCAATTAGACAATCCTGTTGATTTTAATGATTACATGCTCTTTGCTCTACCCTCAGGACATATAAAGTGGATCTTTAATAACAGCATTTACATTTTTTTTTGCATAACGTGACAAAGAGCAGACTGACCTCCATTCCGATGGCTCTATTTGCCCACCAATTTCTGAAATACAGACACCCTACCTCACTCCCCTCAACTATGACACTTTGTCAATATGAATCTTCTGGATTTAATTTCTAAGCATTTCAAATAAACAACAGGCAATAAAGGAAGATAATCAACAACAAAAATGTGTTTTAGACCTTTTAGTATGCGTTTGCTCTGCATTCTGGGATAAATTGGTTGAACTGCAGGTAATAAATGAGGCTTGTAGGAGTTTTGGATCAAGAATCCAATTTCTCCCGCACTGCTGTTTCCAGCAGAGAAAACACTTGAGTTTACATCAAGTGTTTGGAGTGGATCTGTTGTACTTGACAATACATTAGTGAATGTGTGGTTACGCTGATTATTCCAGGACCATGTAAACCTCGACTGAGTACAGTTGATGCTGTATGTACCTACTAAAGGTACACATGTGCATGCATTACATTAGGGCCCCAGGGTGTTATTTAGAATTGAGATTTAACATTATAATCGTGATCAATAATAAGGTGTAAATCAGACAATTAATACAACTATCTTTTTAAACTTAAAGCTATAGTGCATAGTTTCTGTCTCCCCCATGAGGAATTCTAAGTAATGACAACAAAACTGTTGGCGCATCCACATGATACAAGCCTACACGCCCACACCCCTCCTCCACACAGTTGCTAGTAGCCAAGGAGGACACGGAGGATTAAAAAAACATGATGGACTCTTCAGAAGAGGTCATTATCTTCAACTGAGTTTCTGCGTGCGAAAGTCGCCGGACGACACAATCTTCTGAATATAGTCATACTGAGAAATCCAGAGAGAGAGTTGTGTGGAGCTGATAGTCTTAATCAGCTTTGTAGCAACTCATTTGACAATGGCTTGAATGTAACGGATGTTCATTAATATCAAAAAGTTACGCACTAAAGCTTTACAACATAAACACACCCTTGTATAAGCATCCACCAAATCAAACTTATAATCAACCCTGTCTCCTCAAAATTGTGTCAATGTATTACTAAATTGTTTTGCCTCATATGTTTGCAAATACAGATTAGGCTACTTAAACCCTTTGGTAAGGTTAGGGAGAGATGGTTAAATGCAGATAAAGTAAGACAGTGAATGTGATCTGGGAAAGAAATGTCCTAAAACAGTATTCTCTAACATGCCATGGTAAGAATTTCAATACTGTACACACACACACACACACACACACACACACACACACACACACACACACACACACACACACACACACACACACACACATGATATGGCAAATGTATGAGAGTATGTCATTCTATCTGATTGGTTTTAGACACTGGTTGCTATAACTACCATGTAGTCTGGATCAATGGAAGTACATTTCCAGGATAAAGCCTGACATCGTCCGCTCTCTGTGTGTTTCCGTTCTCAAAATCCCTTCGCTATGGGGAAACAACAACAACCTTCTAGCTAGCAAGCTACACACTGAAAATGTCCAGTTTTGAAGAAACAAGCATGCAACAAGGCAGAGCTACTTGGTTCTTTTGGGGAATGATTGTAAAGATTTACAAATGAATATGTTTACGGCATTTCCTCTCTAACTGGGATGTTTTGGGACCGATTGGTGGGATTGTTGTGGAGGAAGTACACATGGAGATACACTGGTAAAAGCAAATTATGTTTAACTATGTATCAGCTAATTTAAATAGCTCATGTTACTGTATTGTGTCAATGGTTAACTTCATTTAATATTGTATGTGGCATTTTCTTTTGCGGGGTGTAAAGATTCATCCCGAGACTATTTAGCAGAGCCACCGTCTCTGCGTCTGGAGCTTAGCTCCGCCCAAGATGATTGTGATTGGTTTCAAGAAATGAAAATAACCCAGAGCATTTTTTTTCTACTATGCCAGAATGCATGTGTGGCGTAGCCAGACCTTACTGCACAGCGCTGTGGACATAGGTCCGGCAATAGGAGACTACTCCCATGTGTTATGAAAGTTTATATTTGTCCTTTCTTGAGTATGTGCAGAAACATGCGTAAACACACACATGGCTCAGTGGTCTGAGTATGTAATCGAAGGTGACACAAATATGGGCGACTGGCACATTAACAACTTTTTACAGCTCCTTAATTAGTACCAGCTAATGGCACATAAATAAATGAAGGAGATCACTTGTCTAGGGCATTATAATACATTAGCACACTCACACTAACAGCTGAACACACAGGGCTTTTATTTCAAAAGAGGAAAATAAAGCAAAGAGAGAGTGGGAGATGTCAGCCAACCAGGAGAGCAACAATAGCAGTGAGGCAGAAACTCTCCAGATGTCACCTCTGTGTGTGTGTGTGTGTGTGTGTGTGTGTGTGTGTGTGTGACAGTGAGTGAGTTTTTTTTTTTTTGGAGAGGACGGTAAAATCTTGTTCGGGCCCCTCTGCCCTCAAATGCTTATTCGGAATCATCTCCAACACACACACACACACACACACACACACACACACACACACAGTGTGCATACAATGACACACACTGACTCTGTCAGAGTGCTTCACTTCACTCTTCTGGGTCACTGGCAGGTCTCACACATCATGCGCTCATCAAACTGTGAGTGTGAATTAGCGTGTGTGAGCACATCAGTGTGAGAGAGCAAGAGAATGGAAGTGTGTATACTAGTGTCTGCACAAGTACTTTACATGCATAGAGTAGATACTATATACACCAACCTTCACCAGTGTTTAGGGAGAATCCAGGGAAGGCTTACAATCAAGGGCAACTGGACTTGGTGAAAGGTGCTCCGAAGATGTTTTGTCTCAAATTCTTCAGTTCAGTTCATTTTAACCCTTCCCTGGATAACTATGAGCTGGATGACTGGGAACCTTCACAGACCTTTAACGTGCACACATGTAAAAAGTTTTGCAAGTTTGCAGGGGAATATTATCACCGATGACCTCTGCAATTATTACACTTTAGCAGTAGAAGATGCAAGAGAGGTCTTGTGTGAATCAAGGTTATAATTGTTAATGAAAACGAACAAAATAACAAAAACTAGGTGGGAAAAAACATTGTCGTTAACTGAAATAAAAATAAAAATGAGGCATTACAAAAAAACGATAACTAAACTAAAACTGTAATTTCTGTTTGCAAAACTAACTAAAATAAAATACAATTATTGAGTAAATGTCCTTAGTTTTCATCTTTGTTGATGTATTTCATAGAGCAAATAACGTTATATCTCTCCGACCATGACATTTCCCGTAGATATGTATAGTTTCCGACTGGGAACCCAGAAATCCCGACATTCCATGTCAAATTGAACATAGTCCATGCCGTTCGCCTGGCATCATAGCGGTACCGAAAGTCGGAAGAAAGCGGCAGTCCTATTTGATTATGACTGTGTCAGATAAAAGCAAGTGCCTTGCAGTGGAAGGTGGTAAAATATATGGACAGTTTATTAAAGGGAAAAATCCCACGAATTTGAAAGTACATTTGAGAAGCGCACACAAGCTAGGAGGCTAACCTAGCTTACCTTAACAAGGTAAAGGAGAACGCAAAGCCCCCTTTCCCTGAAACAGAAGCTAACCCCGGTAACGTTACGGGCATGGGGGTATGGATACAGGGCCAGGCAGCATGACGGAGACAACAGCAGGACAGAGAACACTACAGGAAGGCTTTCACCAGCGACCTGATAGCTGCTGGTTAGTACATACGCAGGAACACCAAAAGCGGGAGGAAGCGTGGGTTAATATGTGGATTGATACTGGGATGTCTACATAACTGTGTGAGTCGATTGACTAAAAAAAAGTTTGCCACTTTACTCGAACCAAAGTTCAAAACACCTGTTCATGTCTGTCTTCTTTAGTCTGTTGCTATTTAGTTTTTTTTCCTGGAACACGTCACTTACACATTTTGCACTTACTGCAGCGTCTTGTGTAGACTGTTTACATATTTATGACCATATGTAGGCTACATTGTATGTACTGGTGTTATTGTTGAATACATATTTCTAAAATTGTATGATGTTTTTGTTGAGTTATTATTACACAATACTTTTTGAATCCCCCAAAAAATAACCCATATTACAAAAAAGACTAAAACTAATAAAAACTAAACTAAACTAGCAAACCTGCTTTAAAAACTAATTAAAACTAAATTGAATTTGAAAACAAAAAGTCAAAACGAAATAAAAATAAAAACTAATGAAAAATGCAAAACTATAATAACCTTGGTGTGAATAGGCCATTCCTTTGCACTGTACTTTCAATGTCAGCCTAGCCCTCATCTCGCATTGCCAGACCTTCCTCCACAGCGCTGGAGAGAAGGTCTGGCTAGTCCACACAACATTCACGGATGGGAGAAAAACATGCTCTGGTTTATTGGCATTTCATTAAACCAATCACAATCATCTTGGGCGGCGCTAAGCACTGGACAGAGCAACGGTGTCTCAGGAAGGAACTTGTTTTGGTGGAACGTGAACGTTCAAAAGTTGTTTTAGTCGTGCAACAGAAAACTCAGATTTGACAGATAGTCTAGCTAGCTGTCTGGATTTACCCTGCAGAGATCTGAGGAGCAGTTAACCGTAGTACTCATAAATCCACCGGAGGTTAGAACCCCAACACAAAGAAAGAGGAAGGTGAGGGACATCCAGCTGAAAATTAGGAACATCCGGCGGAATTTCCGGCGACACCTGAACAATCCCGGAAATGAATCGTCAATATAGACGATTTAAAATGTGACAATGCCACATGTTTTGTAAAATAAAAATGAAAAATGATCAGGTTATTACCAATTAATTACCTACTGCACCTTGGTACATACTCATTATTATGTGTACATTTTACCACTAAGAAAAGGTAATACTAATGAACATCATGTTGCTCTGTTTATTTTAACAAAAAATAAAGAGAGGATACTTTCTTCTGTTATGATTGTGAAAGGGCTAATTAAGCTATACTTGGTTTAATATTGGTGACAGCTCAATGGAATGATGTTTCAGACACTTTCACTGACACAAGCAGAGACGCACACACAGGACATCGGTAAATGAGGTCTCTAGGGAAGTGTTTGGTTGGAATGAAAATGGCACATTGTTGATGATTTCTTTCCTTTCCTTGAAACATGAGGAGTGCTATAGAAAACACTTACATTTTCAATTCATGACATGTCTATATGACTAAAGCGTTCTGACAACTGATGAAAACTTTTTTTTTACACTTTTGTTGCTTTTCCACCGATGATTGTCACTTTTTTCAATGTTTTTTTCTGCAGCTTTTGACGTTTTTCGGTGTTTTTTCCCATGTTTTTGAATCTTTTCCCGACATTTTTGTCACTTTTTTCAACGTTTTTTTTATAAATTCTTTTTTTCAAATGCTATGAAATTGAATAAAACTTGTGAAGAGCGTTGTAGGGAACCATCCACGTTACTTCTTGTAAAATGAAATGAAATGAAAATGTGGTTGAAAGAAACCCAAATTTCTGATATAGAAACCTTTTGAAAATGGGTCAAATTAGACCCGAGGACAACAGGAGGGTTAAAAAAAAATCAGAGGCAGCTGGCTGGTATGTTGATCAGGAAGCTTTCTCAACCCATTCTCACTCCCAACTGGTAAAATACTGACGCTTGGTCAGCGTCTCTCAGGTTTATCGCTGTTTTAAGCCCCCAACGTCTCCTTCCAGGCAGTGCTGCCTGGAAGGCACTAGGATTAGGCAATGGTTATGTTTAGGTTTAGGTGCCTTGAAGTCAACAGTCGCAGGGCTGCCTTGAAGTCGATTTGGCAATGGTTATGGTTAGGGTTAGGGTTAGGATTAATGGGTGGATGGATCAAACAACACAGGACTTTTACCCAGGAGACCGGGGTTCATGTCCCGTTCTTGTCCACGTGTCACTGAAACGTACATTTTGTAACCCCACCCACCATCTTTTCCTAAACCTAACTGTCCCATTACGTCCCGACCCAGAGCGTCAAAAAGTGACGCCAAAAGTCCCAACCAAGCATGTCTAAATGCGACGCCAAAGATGGATGGATGGATGGATGGATAGATAGAGATGGATAGATGGATAGGTAGATAGATCTTTACTGTCATTGTATGCAGTACAACAAAATTCTGTTGGAGCCATCCTTTCCAAATAGCAGCATAAAGTAAAAAAGATTAAAAAATAAATAAATATTTATGTATATTTATATATATAGATCCATAATATACCCCCATAATGTCTAAATTCATAAGTTGCCAAGCTTAAGCTCGATTTACTTTTTAAATATTTAAATAAAAATAAACATACATATTTTGTCAAATGTGTTACAGACAAATGTTCTGTCATAAAAGACACAAATTAAGTACACAATAAAAGGCACAAATTAAGTACCACCATCACTTCTTTATGGACACCCTGCATCAGAATCGAGTATTCACCCAGACCATGGTATAATACTAATTATTCTCATTCCAAAAACAGTCCTTCCAACGCATCTACTCTTAGTCTATTTCATCTTCCAGTATCTTTTGTCTTTTTATGTTTCTTTTGATTTCTTGGACCACATGTCTCTGTCTATCTCCACATGATCTCGTCGTGAGGTCACAAAAGTTGGAGGGATCATTCTGATGACATCATCATGCAAATACCATAGGACATCTTCCCGTGTTGGCCAGAAAAAGCGGTTGACTCCAATCCGGTGCATACATTTTACTTCAACATGAGTTTCCGTCACCTCATGAATAATTCCAGGATACATGTCATGATCATAAGCTAAGAAATTTCAGTCAGGTTCTGACTGTTATCCTCCGCTGTTGCCTGAACCTCAAAGGTAAAGGTTTTGGTATTATAACATTGACACCCCAGGGTCTGTCTTGTTGTGCAAAGGCAGCTTACATCACATCACAGTAACTGATATGTCCCTGGGTAACTGTTACTACTTGGTGAATGCGCATGGTTGACGGCACCACAGGGAGACTATATGGCATATCCTTTGTGACTTCATCTACATTATCCTCACTTACATGGAACAGTTTTACTGAGTTCTGCGCATCCACCAGTGTGTTGAAGAAGAGATCAGCATTCGGTATGTCTTTCCCATTGCTGACAAGTCTGTCAGCAGTCCTTTTGAGGAGGCCTCCAACTCCATCTGGAGCACCCTTGACGTGGCTCGACCTCAAAAATGTTCCAGGTGCCTGATTGGAACCCACATTGCTACAGCTTAGAACAAAACAGATATATTGCCTTTCTGCCTGTATTGTGTGCACGGCCCATCACTGAAGAAATGCACCACATTCACATTGGGATGTGAAGCCTTGACCAGGTCAAGTATTGGGGATGGATGGGTCCATATGGCTGCTGGGCCTTTCTCTTTCGATGAGCTGATTGTGCCAAAGCACACTTGTTCTTCCACTCCACCAACATGTAGAATTCCAGTGTGGAGTGTTGCCTGCTGCTGGTTCAAAGCAAAGTGTACAGCTTGTATTTCAGAGGAGTACTTGCAAGCAAAGTTTTCGGAGAACTCTACATGAATTAAGCATTCATGAGCTTTCATATTTCTTTATAGTTCCCGGTAGTAAGCATCTTGCCGTTTAATGTTAAAGAGGAGTCTTCTGAAGTTTTTAAGTTGGCATTGGAAGAGCTCTAGCAGGTTCTGCAAACTTGTCTCCATCCTCTTTTTCACTGTTGTTTTGACAGACCCTTCCTTGTTCTTTTTCTCTCTGAGAACAGTCTCCATTGTCCACTGTGTGAAAGAAACACTTGCTTGCAAATCCATCTCGGTTGCAACTGGAAAGTCCCTTACTTTGCAGTTGAGACATTCATTGTACATGCAGTCCTTCAAGTTTGGGTCACAGCTTTGTTGTCAGCTCTGTGGTATTAAAGAGCATAAAAGAGAGCTCTTGTGTATGTCCTCAATATAATAAGGGTTTGTGTTGATCTGGGCATACATGAGGTTTAACTTTATATTGTTATCTGACAAGTAAGTTATGGTACATCTCAGGTGATGTTACGGAGTAATCCAAAAGTAATGTAACTAGTAGTGTAACTAGTTACTTTCAGCAGTGAGTAATGTAGTAAAGTAAGGCATTACTTTTTTAGTAACTAGTAATGTGTAATCTATTGCCTTTTTTAAAAATAATTACCCCAACACTGTGACTGAGTGATTAATTAAGATATAAAGTAAGTAAAGTAAAATTTGTTTCTAAAGCGCTTTCACCGACATATGCCACCAAGTGCTTTACAGGGCATAACACAAAATACAAGATCATAGAAGATAAAATGATAATGTTGTCTCCGGGTAAAGGATGGATACCCGAACCGAGCCTGTCGGGACCCGACGGTACCCGACGGGCCGGGTTCGGACAGATATTTAGAAATGATGTTCGGGTTCGGGTCTGGCTTGGTCAAATCAGCGCGATAAGTCATTGAACATTTTAAATTAAAAAAAGCTTATTATGTAGGTGCTCGCCTGTGTTAACGTGCGCTTGTTGCCCCGTCTCATCTGTTGACATTTCCGAATGCCTTCCTACAGTTGCTTAATAAAAGCGGGCTTTCCACACAAACAAACGTACATGTGTCATTAGTATGAGAAAAAAATTAGATTTTAACTGTGTCGGGCTCGGGTCGGGCTCGAACATAAATATCTTAATGCCTGTCGGCTCGGGTTGGGTTCGGTTACTGCTCTGTCGGACGCGGGCCGGGCTCGGACAGAAAAATGCGTCCCGATCCGCACTCTATCTCCGGGTCATATTTGACCCGTTTTCAAATGTTTCTATATCCAAATTATGGGTTTCTTTCAATCAAATTGCACAATAATAACATGGATGTTCCATACATGAAAACAGGCTGTGATTATCCATCAACAAACATTCCTCAGATCTTAACTATTAGTCAAAATAATTCATCATTTCAAAATGAGGTATAATTTCATATAAATAAGGTTTATTGACAATGAATTCCAAAAATAAGTGTAAAACTAGTGGTAATAAGTTGGAATGAAGGTGGGTAAGAAGATGTAACACAGAATTGGGAGATAATTTTTTAACTTTATGCTAACCACAATAAGTGAATGGTCGATGGGAAGACAACACAAGGGTTATAAAAGAACAAAAATACAACATAATGAGAACACGATACAGAATTAAAACTACACAATACATTAAGTGCAGACCAGATGCAGACAGGACAACCAAATGTCTAAATGGGTATGGTATGTCTTTATCTGATTTCTAGAAGAATCCACAGAAACAGCAGGATGTAAGATAGATAGATAGATAGATTTTTATTGATCCAAAAAAATGGGAAATAATGGTGTTGCAGCAGCAAAATATCAGACAGCACACATACAGAGTAAACATTAAATAATAAGAAACAATATACATGAAATAATAATAGAATACTACACAGTATTTAAAATATATACAATTTGGAAATAAAATGTACAACTGTTTTTGTAAGGGTGAAGGCAGAACATTCCAAGGTTTAGGTGCTACGGACACAAAAGATCAATCACCACCGGTCTAGAACCGCATGTTGAAATAGGCGGCACATTTAACATATTGGATTTCAGAGAGCGAGCTGTTGGTTATGTGAGACTGTCTATTTGACCTCGAGAGTAGCCTTGCGGCAGCGTTCTGGATTGACTGAAGAGGATCCATACTGTAGAAAAGTGTGGTACAGTAGTCAATGCAAGATGAGAAGAAGGCATGAAAACAAGTTCAGTAGTTGCAACTACAGATCTCAGTTAGTATCCCCAGTATTTTTTTGGGAGCTTTAAATACAGTGTGTAGATCTTTTTCCTGCATAATTCTTAGTTAGTGTGATGTTTTGATCCAGCAACTGAGAAAGTTTTTTTTGAACAACAGCTTTTCATGATCATCAAGTCTGCATGTTGAGTTAGGGGTTACCAGGCTTTTTATTGTGCTAATCAACAACATTATAAACACACAGCATTGATAAACAAATACAGCTGGGATACAGGAAAATCAAGAGCCTGCACATGTTGTCTTAATCCTCAAATTTGACCCCGTCTTTTTAACCAAATTACCAAAAAAAAAATGTTATTCAATTTTATAGCATTTGAAAATAATAACTGACCAAACTTTTTAGGAGAAGGCCTTGGAGAGTGGCGTAGAGGCTTGGTCCTATGTTAGGTACACACACACACACACACACACACACACACACACACACACACACACAATAAGATCCCGGTTTTAAATATCAGTCTCATGTTAAATTTAATAATAGTCTTTACATTTTTATTAGAATTTACTTTTTGTTTCCTATTGCTTAATAACGTTTGTTCATATTTGCCATACAATGCTTATAAAATGACATAAACCCATCCTAATATTTTGTTAATGTACATGTAACTGTTTATTGTGTTTTGTCTGATGCTTTGGCAACATTGTTATTTAAACTTTCAGGCCAATAAAGCCCCCTTGAATTGAATTGAAAAAAAATTGAAGGGACTTGTGTCTGATTCTTTGGTTGTCTCCTTTCTCTCTGTTTCTTTTGTGACTTTGTATTCCACCTTACACTTTTGTAATGCACAGAACGTGTCTTGATGGCTAATTACTGTAAGACTAGTGCGTGGGAATCACCAGAGGCCTCACGATATATCATCACGATATGTATGTCACAATACCATATTATTGCGATTTTTAACATATTGCAATATTCTGCGATATATTGCAATTCATTACCTTTTTTTCAACTTAATTTTTTTTCTCCAATTTCAAATCATGTCCCCCAAAAGGAAACTTTGTTAACATCTGTTTTATCTAAAAAGATACATTTCTCTGTTTGTTCATCTCACTTCAATTGTATTGCTGCAAAATGGGATTGTATTGCCACGGAAAATATCGTGATATGCTGTATCGATATTTACCCCTATCCATGTGTAACACCAATGTTTATATGTTTTCTTACTGACATTAAAGTGTACATTATCAACATCACAATTGACTTAAGTCCAATTGCTTGCAAGATTGATTAAAATTACCTCATTTAATGTGTTTAAACGGAATAGATTCTAAACTAAGACTGTAAGTTTAAAATCAAAAAGCACTTTACTGAGATTTTTGCATTGAGGCTGAGGAAACACAAGTGTAGGGGAGATAAATGTTTTTAGAAAGGTCAGGGAAGTAAAGAGAGAGAGAGAAGGAAAGAAAATTGAACAAGGGAAGGAAATAGTGGAGGGATAATGGGAGGAAATAATGGCAAAAGCATGTGGAACAAAGAGAGAAAAAAAAAGAGGACGAAAGACAGCACAAGATGTTAAGGGATGGAGAAAGAGAAGAATGAAAAGCTACAATAAAAGGTAGAGAAGAGGTGATGAAAGGGTAATGTGAAAGAACAGCGAGTAGACGGGGCAAAACGATAGAAAATAGAATAAAGAGGTTGGGAGACGAGGGAAGTGAAAAGGCATTGTTTGCATTGAAAACCAAAGCAGGAGTGAAAAAGGTAAAATCAAATAAACAGCGGAAGGAAGCAAATCATTAGGAGATTGAAATTTCCAGGTCCTCCTGAGGGAATTGTCGCCCTACAAAGGAAAAGCAACAGCAACTATATTAAGACCATTTTAACCACAATGTTGTCAGACACTTAGAATATTAATCTGAGCCTGTCAGCGGCAAAACGAGCACTTTTGTGAAGGTAAAAACAAGCTGGACAATTGCCTTATTAACTTACATTGTAGTTTGTTTCTCCGCTGCCGACTGCAGCGATCTCTCTTAATACTGGACCAATGTCAAAGATTGTTGTTCCCATCAGTCACTTAGACACAAAAACATAGGAACATAGGGTTTCCAGGTTGAAAAAAAGATAATTACCCTTTAACTTGATTTTTTAATGGTATTTGGATAAAACTGATCCCCATGCATTTAACATCAACATGTTCAGAACAATCTCAGCTAGTGAGACCCAAATCTGTCCCAGAGCAATGTGTGAAGAGATAATTTGGCGAAGCTGAAACATTCTGAAAGTCCTCAAATCTCTTCTGAAAACCAACCTTAATGTATGATGTGTAGTAAAAAATGTTTGGTGCTTGAAATGAGTTTACCAAAGCCTTAACGTTCACAAAGTACTGTAATATATTAGCCTGACAAGCCAGACCCACATCAAGATGTTGGGTCTGGGAACTCGCCATTGGCAGGGCTGAATCCGAGGGGCGGGATAAACGGTTGTCTTTCAAATTCCCTCTGCACGCAATAGGATAGCGCTACAACCAACCAGAGCAACGCTAGTTGATAGATTAAACTTTTGCCGTATCCGGTCGGCAAAACACCGAGCACATCTTCCTTTTTTAAGAATGACCAGTGCCTAACTACAAGTCTTGCCAAAGCCAATTCCAAAGATTGCTGTTTGCCAGCGGCAGCAGCCATCGTCTTTGTTTTCAAGTAGCAGGGAATTCACGCGGAAGCGTCGCGACTCTGCTGTCCTTATGTTAAGCCCACCCACCGACTCTATCTACAATGAGATTGGCCTGACCAGAATTAGGTTTTTCCAGCTCGCAAGCCAACGGTGAGTTGCTAAACTGACCATGGCTGCAAATTACATTTGCTGCCGCTAGGGTACGTCTAGATTTCTAGGCTAATAATATATGATAAAAATAGTAGATACATGTCTGAAATTAAATTTTGTAATATCGCTTTTTGAGTGGGAGTTTTGTCAAATGTCATTTGGACGCGCCGCTGCGTCTTTTTCATTCCTAGAGGGTTAATAACAACGGATTAAGCTGTTTTTTGTGCATACAAACAGCGTAACATGTCCACCGATAGTAGTTGGACAGGACTGTGTGCATGACTGATTTAGTGAGACACAAATAAGACTAACTGTATGTTAATACAGCTTTCACTACTGTTGACGCACTTAGCAGCCATGTTGGATTTTGAGCTTGGGGTACTGCGAAGTTGTCAAAGTTCTGAGCTCAGAAATCCGAGGTCAGGGGGCGTGTTTCCGACTTTGACATTGGAAAATCTGACTTCCGAGTACAAATCAAATGCAGTCAGGGTTACATGCAGTCTGTACAGTTCGGCTGTATTCTTAGGAAATACAATCCAGGAAGCAAGATGAAAGTTCACCTAATTCTGCCTCTACCTGGTATCTAATGCTGCCAATCAAAAAGATACAGATGACCCTTCCACTGCATAGGAAAAATAATAACAGCTCACACAGCAGCATTGCTTTCCTTGTTGAGGGGGTGCACCATGTTTGCTGATAAGTTCGGTAATGCCACCTACCCGTTTGCATATTAAGTCTATATTGAGATTTTGAGAATAAAAGGTTAAAAGAAGTAGGTTCAGTGTGAAGATCCATTATCAGATTTCATATGATGTGTACAGTAGGGGTGGAGCCGAATACGATATTCGGCAATGCACAAATACTGGGTTTTTACAATTATTCATTTCATACAACTATTTTAAAAAATAGTTGTATTGGTGATCCTCAGAAATGGGCCGACACCTGTGAGCTAGTTCAGGCAGTCAACCCGAGCTGCACTACTGTACAAACACATGACGCCTCGCTCCCCGTATCATTTACCAAACATACACCCTCTATTTGACGGTCTATTTAAGTTGCACAATTTCCCCATCTCTCTAACTCTGCCTTGTCAATGCTGCTGCTGCCCTGCACTTGTATCGCTGCCTGCTTTTAGCCCCAGCATCCAGCTGCAGGCTCCGGCCAGGGGGAAGCTACTTTATCATCACTCCCTAATATCTCATGTAAATCCAAACTGCGGGGAGTGATGAGGTCGGAGTCTGGCCGCCAAACACAACATTCTGCTGTTATAATAACCATTTAAAACGTGAGTTGTCTGACTGAACTGTAAGTGTGGTGGATTTTTGTGCTCCACCTGCTTGTGTTGATGTGTCGGGAGATATTAGCACTTTTTCAGCACTGTAGCCAGGCGGACAGAGAGTCAGAGCTCTATTGAGCCATATATTCATTGAGCTCTCAGTAGTGACGACTTCATGAACTTCTTTAATGATCAAATTATAACTATTGTAGAGATAAAATTCCTCAAACTGTACTTATTAATCTTCAAACGCATTAACCCCTATTTAGACTGCTTTTCTCCTATCGGCCTTTACCAATTAACTTTAAAGATTTCTACAGCTAAGCCATCTACCCGTCTCTTAGACCCCAGTGTAGACCCAGTTGTGTCTCTGTTACAGAGTGTGGTCTGGACATAATGACCACTCTGGAAAGTGTATAGTGTCTCTCAACACAATCACACAACTTTCACAAAAAATTGGGGGACAATCATGCGCCAGTTAATGGGATTGCTTAAATAGAAGTGTGGTTTGTGGTGTGTTCTCTTGATTGACAGGTGTCTTAGCCAATCACAGTCAGATGTCGTGGTGCTACTTGCTTGCCACACCTAGCTCCACCAAGGCTTCATTTTTCATTGACCACATTTGGGTTGTCTGGTTCCAGGAGCTGACATCGATAGTGGTGAGCGGTAAACCCAAATCAAAGTTTTGCACATTTGGTACTACATGGTTGAAATGCCAAAGTGTGCAAATTGTTATATATTTTCAGTTTTAAAAGTACATAATATCCATACAAGAGAGGGTGCCCCATTTACGTACATAATTTCCTCTTCATCAAGACACAGTGCTTCTTTCAGCTTAATTTCCCTCAAACTGAATGTCTCTGCCTCAACAAACACATATACAAGTACTAAAGTAGCTCTACACATATTCAAAGATGTTTGCATCTGGAGGGAAACTCCTTGAGATTAAGTCTTTAAATGTAAATGTGTCTGTATGGCTAATAGTCAGTAAAGGGTTGTTTGCCTGCAGCCTTTGTGAGTACAGGAAACAGGAAACAGGAAACATCACTCTATCACTGCGACAAGAAAGTTTTAAAACACTATGAGGGTAAAAACCGAAACACAAGCACTGAACTGCCATGGAGTTTGTGTAATAGCTGAATGTTTCCTGCAGCAACAAAGCACTTGCTATGTCTCGCTCATCTCTGTTCTTTTTCTCTCTCTCTCCTGTGAATTAAATCTGCCTTTAAGTGCGTCGTAAATGTCGAGATCTATAAACGATCTAATGGAAAACAGTAATTGTAAAATATTTGTGCTTCGTTGGGAGGACTTCAGGACTTCACACAAATTGGCCATTTCATTGACACTCCCCTGGCCGGTTTACTCTGCAGCAAATCGCCTTGATAGTTTTTTTTGGTTTGAATAGCCACTAAGGGATTGGTCTGTCAGCAATCTTGGTAGGACAGTTTGCAGCCAAGTTGAAGCGGTGGGGATAAAGGTCAGCACTTCCAAGTCTGAGGCTATGGTCTCTGCCAGTGGAGTTTGATCACTGGTCTTGTTCAGGAGTGAGGGAAAGATGGAGCACGACATCAACAGGTGGGTGGGTGCAGCTACAGAACTTGGGGGGAAAATGGATGGATGGATATTCCTACCGCCCTGATCATGTTCTTACTGACTTCTCTACGTGTTGCCTTCGATTGCATCATGGTGGCCTCTCTTGACACATTGTCAACATAAAAATCAGAAACTGAAGACTGGGTTGCTCATTCTAATATCCGAGTCTGTAAAGAATGTATAAACACTGAAAGATTTTATTCTCAAGTAACAGAGCACTGTGTGCTGTGCCTACAGGCTAGTTAAACAGATACACAGTCTTAAATAGTGGATTTAAATGATAAAGGCACAGAGAGTGCAGCATAGGGAGCTCTCGACTCTCGGTTTCCATGTCCATCTTCCTCTTTATATATCCCTCTTACACACACACACACACACACAAACACACGCACGCACGCACACACACACACACACACACACACACACACACACACACAGTCCAACTGTGTCTGTCTTTTTATTGTGTCAGAACAAAATATTTAAATTTTTTGTCTCTGTGTAAGTGTGTGTGTGTGTGTGCGTGCGTGTGTTTGTGTGTGTCAATGTTAGTGATAATAATTGATTTGACAGAGTCTAGGAGTTAGGTGTCAGCTAAAATGAGAGTATGGCTGAATGGACCCACCCACGCACACGCATGCACACGCACACGCACACGCACACGCACACTGCAGGGTTAAATAGTTATTTAAGCTTACCCTCATCTTTACAGACACCTGACACACACATGTACACACACACTCTCTCTCTCTCTGTCTTTCTCTCGCTCTCGCACACACACACACACACACACACACACACACATACCATTACAGGTACTGTAGCTAAATAGATAAAGCAGATACACATGCAGACATAAAAAAGGCTATTATCTTGAAAAGCTAAACCTGATGAAATGACTAATATTTCTTGCAGCAGAAGTTTGTTGTCTGCAGCATGTATTTACCTAGGGTGGTTAGGGAGGATAATAAAATAACATATGTAATTGTGTATATTAATATTCAACTACAATGGGTTGCTCAGAAAGTGACACTATTTCAATGCCAAAATTCCAAACTGACAAAAACAATAGCCTGGGCCTCCAGTGTTAAGTCTAAACATGTGCATCAGATCCGAGAGCCAAGCCAGTAATTACAATAAGTGAGTGCATGCATAATGAATGAGTTTTTCAACCTGTTTTCTGTGATTATTTTAATTACATTGTGTATTGCATGTAAACAATACTGCTAAGCGTAGACAAATTTGAAAGAGGATAAAAAGTTTTGTGATTCCAAGGTCAACTTTCAACTTCATTCAGTTGTCTGGCAAAGCGAGAGTATATCATATCTAAACAACATAATAGGTTATTTGCCAATGACTCCCAAAACAACATATGTGATCGTTGAAGGCAGACATCGTGAAACGGTCGCAGTTTTGAACATGTTAGCGTTGTAAATCGACACAAAAATACTTAGGTTTAGCAAAAGATCATGGTTTGGGTTAAAATGAGTATTTATTGAAATTTATTGAAAAGATTTATTATTATTTATTTATTATTATATTTATTATTTATATATATATATATATATATATATATATATATATATATATACATATATGCACATATATTCACATTTTAACATTTTATAAAAACATTAATTTCAATATTGAAGTTTTCTAACAATTCATAAATAAATTACATAAATGAATTACATAAATTACTGACAAGCTTTATAATTATACATTACACCTTTTGACAGGCAAAATGCGTCCAGCCTATTCTTAAAGGAATTGATAGAAGGGGAACGCACAACTTCTTCTGGAAGGTCATTCCATGATTTTACCGCACCGAGTGTGAAAAAGTTCTTTCTCTTTTCAGACAGGCATGTTCTAGGGTAAAGTTTTAAAGAATTCCCTCGTGTCTCATACCTATTGTTCCAAAACTGAAAGATAGGCTCAACTGTTACATCATATATTCCCTGTACAAGCTTATACACCTGAATCATATATCCTCTGTATCTCCTAAATATGAGAGTCTGTAAACTTAATTTCCTCAATCTATCTTCATAAGACATGTTTTTCATTCCTGGAATTAATTTAGTAGCTCTTCTCTGGACCCTTTAAATTTTTTCTACATATTTTAATTTATGTGGACACCAGAAGGAGCTTGCATATTCAATATGAGATCTTACCAGGGATTTGTACAAAGGTAAAAATATATCCTTGCATGAATTTTAAAAAGTTCTTTTTATTATTGCAATCATAGATGTAGCTTTTTAACTTTATCAGAAATATGTGTGTGAAATTCAAGTGAACCATCCACCACAACATCTACGTCCCTCTCCTCTCCTCTCCTCGTACTGTATTGACCACTAGACCCCAACTACATAATTGGCTACAGTGTCATTTTTTTTCCCAATATGTAAATGTTTACACTTTTCGGGATTCATCTTTAATAGCCACTGGCCACACCATTTGCCCATGCTACTTAGATCTTCTTGAAGATGGGCTCGGTCTGTGTCACTTGTTATCATTCTGAAGATTTTAGTATCATCCGCAAAAAGGTAAACATCAGACTGTATCATATCCGGCAGATAGTTTATATATATTATAAAGAGAACAGGGCCCAAGACTGATCCCTGTGGGACCCCAGATGTCACCGGCTTCCAGTCTGAGGCGGCACCATTCACTACCACCTGTTGTTTTCGTTCCTGTATCCAATAAATAACTGTTGTCTAAACAATAGGATTTTAACTTTGATAGCAGTCTTTTATGAGAAACGGTGTCAAAGGCTTTTTGAAAGTCCAGATATACACAGTCAACTGGTTAGCGGTTCAGCAATCTCAATCGCCAGTTCCTTCAAAATCCTAGGATGTATCAAATCCGGTCCAGGGGATTTATATACATTAATTTTCTGTAAAAGCCGTTTTGTATCTTCTACTGTTATTTCAAGATTGTTGTTGTTTGCTGAACTTCCAACCTTGGTACATTGGGAATCTGCCCGTCAGGCCTTTTCTATATCTTTCTCTGTTTTTAAAGAATTAGTATTATTCTGATTGTAATATAGATCACCCACTGCTGTTTTTATTTTCGTCCTTTTATTTATGTAGTTCCATATAATTTGTGGTTTATATTTAGATTGCTTGGCTAATTCCTCTTCATATTTTCACTTTAAATTTTACGTTCTCATCCTCACAATATTACAAACTTTCCAATAAGCCTGCTGTATTTCTGTTTTTTTACTTCGTAATGCTTTCCTTCCAAGATTATTTTTCTCTTTGATTTTTGTTTTTGTAATGTCATCTAATGGAAAAGAGTATTTTTTTATTATTATGGGACCTCATTTTAGCAAGAGGTAAACTTCTCCTTTATTTCCTTCAACTTAGACTTTGTTAGTACCCATTTATTATTAACAATAATAAATAATAATTAGATAGATGTGATATCCAATCAAAATTCTCTAATTCCCCACGTGCTTCATCATAATTGGCCTTATTATAGTTCCTTCTTATGGGTATGTTATTTAACATTTGTGTATAACAAATTACCTTAAACATCAGGACACAATGATCACTTTTGCCTAAAGAGCTTAGATATTGAATATCATCTATCATATGTTCCTCATTTGTTATAATAAGATCCAATACATGTGGTGTATCACCTTGTTGGCTCTTAAACATGTTGGAACAACCATACATTTTGAATACAATCCAAGAACCTGTTATCTAATGTTATGGGGTTATTTCCCTTCACTTCTAATAATCTCCAATCTTTATTTGGCAAATTAAAATACCCCATAATTAATTTGTATGAATGTTTCAGAGTTGACACTTCTTCTAGTAAAACCAAAAGATTATCATTGTTGCTCTCTGTTCCACTATCTGACCTGTAAATGAATCCAATAATCAAAATCTCATTATTGCTACATTTAATCTTAACAAAAACACTTTCTTGAAATTCTGAAACAGTTACCATTTATTTTGCTTCTAAAGTTTTGTGTACATAAAGCAGTAAACCTCTACCTATATCATTCTCTATATTCCTTGAAAACATGTTATAATCCTCTATATCATCCAAGTTAAATTCCGTTGGGATCATTTGTTGCTTATGACTCTTTGATTTAACTTCTGTGATTCCCATTATATGAATAAGCGGGAGTAATCTCAAACAAACAGCAAATTCAATTTGTTATGAAGCTGATCCGCATTGGTGTATAAACATAAGATGTTGGGCGGAGATTTACATTTCTGTGCTACTTTAACAGGGAGGGGGACTAGCTGCTTAAGTCACTCAGGGATTCTCACCACTCTCCTTGCCCAGAGAGGTCCACAGACTCTGAAGGTGTATTCTCCTGATGACTTTCGCTGTTTTTCCTTTGCTCCTTTGTATAGCTCCTTTTCCTTTTCTCTCTCAGTCTTTGTCAGATCATTTGCATGTCTCACGTTTCTGTGCTTGTCCGTTTGGTGCAGCGCAGAGATCTTCCTGAACAGGCTGATCTTTAACTCCATACTTTGCAACAGGTCTCCCCAAGTCTCACCGGTTCATCTGTACCCTCACTCCTGCTGTATTTTCCAAGCCGGGCAACTCTCACGAATGAATCCACAGTTGTGTGGACCCTGCACGTTTTAAATACATCTTTTACGTCTACATCTTTTTGATGTCCCTCACCCGTCACTCTCTTTTATGTATGTTTGTAGTATGTTTGTTACGTAACTGAAGTTACACAAAGACCCTGTCACAGATGCAATGCAAACCTGATATTATCAAGACATTATCCAGCGGAGATGTATGTGAGAACACAAGTTGGATGGGACATCAAATGGTACAAACTAGTACAAAGTCTGTGTAATGTCCGATTGAGCCCATGAGTGAATAGAGCAGGTCATTGTCCAGATTACTGGTTCTCAAACTGTGGTACAAGTACCACTGGTGGTACGCGAGCCGGAGCGTGCAGCGGTGCCGGCCGGAGCGGGCGATCAGACTGGCCGGAGCGGCCTCGAAACACTACCGGCCCAACGGGAAAATT
This sequence comes from Sander lucioperca, assembly GCF_008315115.2. NCBI lineage: Eukaryota > Metazoa > Chordata > Actinopteri > Perciformes > Percidae > Sander > Sander lucioperca. The sequence continues at coordinate 38,336,657 of NC_050176.1, forward strand.
CCCGGCTCTCCCGATTGCCATTCCGCCTCATGCACGTATTCAAAATCCAAGTTTCAGGATCTTCGCCCAGAAAAAAGAAAAAGGATATTGAAAAAAGCAAAAGACCGGCTTTTTGAAGCGTGAAGGCTACCGTAGCTATAGAACTGCATGATGCGAGAGAGTTGATTGCAATATACGATCTCAACGCTAGATGGGAGAAATTCCTACACATTGGACCTTTAAACATAATACTATAGAAATACTACAGCATTTCCAATAATAATACTTATACTACTAGGATCAGTTGAAAGTAATTAAAAATAAGTGTTTAAGTGTAATATTTTTTGTTTAGATTTCAGCTATATAGTTATGTTTATGAACAGCGTGCACATACATCCATAATTAGGTACGAGCTGTGATGGCAAGATAGTAAGCAGAGGTAAAATGAATGGTTTAAAAACACTGCAATGGTGGCTCCAAACAGGAACTATTAGGAAGAGAAGTGTGGATGAGGAGGAGAATATCTCGAGCAGCCTGTTGAAACTATAGTGGGTGAGCACAAGTGCTAGTCGCCACTGAAGCAGCAGCGGTGAAGTCTCCACAGCACCTTTTAGCAGCATACGATGCAAAACAGTCTGGAGATATGACCCAAGCTACCTCAAATTTGGATTCAGTTGGATCGGGATGGAGGAAGTACAGCGTGGCTGTGGCTGTCAACAATAAATATTGTTTTCAGGAATAAACCTGCCTTTTGTGTGAACTGTCCGTAGCTGAATAGGGTAAGCCTATGCTACTCTATTTTGATGTGGACTGTGATGGTGGTACTTGGACAGCCTAACATATTCTGAAGTGGTACGCAGTGTAAAAAGGTGGAGAACCACTGGTCCATAGTATTTACAGTGAGCGAGTGGGCGTGTTGATGACATTTCTATCATGTGGCTGGCTCAAAAGCTGAAGAAAACAAACATCTGGGGGTGAAAAGGAGTGGTGATTTATACACAAAAAATATCTAGCTGGAGAGACGACAAGATTTCAGGGGAGTTCTTTTGGTAAGGGCCAACGCCGGAATCGTCAGACAAATTCATGGGACGGAAAGAGGCTTGGTTATTTATGACCAAATTATGAACTAGCTACGTGACGTAATCCGCATCATGTCCTGCCTTCTGTACACTCTACCCAGCACCTCCCCTTGTCTAACCCAAACAAACTATTTCCAGTAGGTGAGAACGCGTCTGACACAGACAATCTCTTATTGTGTGCTACATGTGTGAAAGAGAATGTCCGCACCGCATTCGTTCATATGACAAAATGGCTAAAGTTAAATACGTAACGTAAGTCTCCTGTGTTTGTTCAACCTGTTCTCATGAACAATGAAAAGTTAAGCACTGTAATTCGTAAGTATTCAACGTTTTATTTTTCGCTGTATGCACCACATTGACTGCTGCTGCATAACAACATGGCTGGCTGCATAGGGAAGAGGTCATGGTGGATGGGTGGGCATTTAAACACAGGACTTTCATGCCAGGGAGCGGAGTTCGCTTCCTGGGGAAATGCATGTTCCTCAGGAGTGTTTTAATCAAAACCACAACGTTTTTCCTAAACTTAACTAGTCGTTTTGGTGCCTAAACTTAACTTTCGTCGCCGCATAACACTCACTTTTTCGTTTATCTGTGTTTTAAGCCCCCTTCCAGGTAGCGCTGCCTGGAAGGCACTAGGATTAGGCAATGGTTATGGTTATGGTTATGGTTAGGGTTAGGGTTAGGATTAGGGTTAAGGTCAACGGTCGCAGCGTTGCCTGAAAGGAGACGTTGGGGGCTTAAAACACCATCGAGCCACTTTTTCTTGCCTAAGCTTAACCGTAATGTCTGCCGAAACGACCAGCAGCTCGCGGTGCCATGTACCCGGTTCAAAGGTCACCTATTCTCGGGTAACTGAACCACCAGCTACCGCTGACTTGACCCAGCATCATGCGGACCACCAATGCGGAGCACCAATGCGGAGCACCATGCCGGCGTCGCAGAGCTCTGCAGCCGCTAAACACATCTACTAACTTCTGGTGATACGACCGAGCTGTGACGGAGGTCTGTAGCCGGCATCACGAATCTCTGTAAAAAAAAGTGGCATAAAACAGCTAGCAACTGCCGTTCGGCGTCATGGGGCTCTGTAGCCGATGTCATGTGACATACCGGCGGTCTCCTAGTTTTGTACAATATCTTATGTATAGGAGTGCATACATTTCATACGATATCATACGAACCCGGGAGTAAACCTCTACACGAGGGCGCCTGCTCTAGCAACCGAGCCATCTGGGCGCCCGGCATTTGTTTAACCCATCAATCCACGCCGACCTCCTCGCTCTTTATACTCCATCACCTGACTTCCTGCTTTGCTCCCATCATAATGCTACGGTCACTAGAGGTCGCCGCAACAAACGTAAATATGGGTCGTAAAAGGCTGCTTGCACAAACTACCTATACAGCCATTTTTGGGGGGAGGACGGTCTTGTAAATACATGTAACTTTCACCCCTTTCAATTTTCAACACATTACTGATGTTGATTTTAGTTATTTCTTCAAAAGTTCAATTGTGCTTTATTCCTGACTACTGTAACACAAAATCTATGTAGCTTTTACAGTCTCTTTAAGGCATAAAGACATGAATGAAGACACACACAAGGATGTCACAATTTATCTCTGATCCCCCATATTATTATGCCTGCCAGATGTAAATTGCTGGGATAAAGCCTGACATCTGGCACGTCTCTCACATGCCAGATGTCCCTTCCCTCTCGCTACCTCCGCTATCGGGCTTTAGCGCCGCCCAGGACAGTTGTTTAGAGAAGTACAAATAGGCCAGAGCATTTTTTGCATTATCCCAGAATGGCACTCCACCATGAATAACATTTTGTGACAATACTTGATTTTTCACTTGTGTTTTTGTCACAATTACTATTTAATGTTGGTAATTAAGTTGAGGCAACTTCAGCACTATTGATCAAGGTCAGAGTTAGGGTAGATTAGTCAACTAGCAAAACATGGTTGATGTCATACTATATTTGTCTTTTTGTCAACAAAACCCAAAGAGACCAAATCCAACAGTGTCTGGTTTCGTCTCTGAGTACTACAGACTTCCCAACACATACATTGGGTTAATCCACACCAAATAATGCAAAACGCAGAGGCTTTCTCAGGAAAGAATGGATTTCCTCACTTATACCATGTGATTAGAATATAAGGTTGTTTTTTGGCAGAGTACTTTCTTTATTGAAGCTGATGTTTTCTTTATTGCTGTGGAGAGATTTTTGTTAATGGAATGTAGTCCCCACTGCAGAGAGATCTTTTTAGTTTATTTTGGGTAATGCATGGGCACTTAGATTAACTTTCTCTGTGGCGTAACCCCAGTAAGCGTTTTTTTAAAAAGTTCAATATTGCTGTTGTCACTACTCGCTCATTTAAATACATTGTCAGTGGACGTTTTACGGGTACTTTCACTATCAACATCTTTGCGTCTTGCCGTATATGTTAATTCAGTAATCAATCAACATTTTGTCGTTATTTTACTAGAAAACGTAATGAGCTTGGCAGTGCGTTTACTTCCAAACATAGTAGCTGCTGCACATTGATAGAACATGAACTGAACATTTCCTGAAGACAGAGGTTGCATTGGCAACATTTTAAGTTGGGTGTTGGGCATTTCTTGGGACTTGTTAGAATTGTGACTTTATTTGAAATGAGTAGATATATTGGGATGCAGTTGCTCCTTGTTTGCGCTACTGCTAAAACTGTTTCATGCACATCAAAGTGTCTGTCACTTAAATTATGTACATTTTTAAAATTTAAAAAACCTGTTACACGCCCCCAACCAGGTGATAATAACACAGACCCATTTGCTACAGTATTTAAAAAAAAATATATTTTCAACCTTTTAAAAGTCCTTAGACGAATCCAGGACACAAATACAATCTTCGGCCATGAATTAATGAAGGTGGAGTGGTCACTGGGCTGCGATATGATCAAGGACTACTCCCCCCCCCCCTCTCTCCACTGTGCCAACACTGGAGAGCCTGCCTGTGAGCCCAGAGGTCTGTTCAGTCGCCCGTAGTACCAGCAGAACACTGTGGTTGTACTCGGCAGCTCCCAGTGTGAACGCATGATAGTGTGAGAATGTGAAGCGGGCAGTTCTACATCCGAGCATGGATCTCAGCTCACTTCCCCTTGACAATTAGATTTAAAAAATCCCTTACACACACACACACACACACACACACACACACACACACACACACACACACACACACGTACAGATGCAGATAGAGGCTACTGTGGTGCTGTCACTGCCTTCTCTTCTCTCTCCCAGCTCCTCACTTGCCTCCGCGTCCTTTTGTCCGTCTTTCATTTGTTCCCTGTAGAGTTTTCCATTGGTCACTCTTGTTCTCTCTCTTTCTTGTTCTTTCTATATTCTGTCTATGTCGATCATCCCGACGCTCACTGTTTCTCTCTTTCTGTGCTTGCCCCTCTCTGTCTCTCTCTTGGTGACATGGTTCAGTAGAGCGTATTGTCACTGGCCACAGGAACACTCCAGTAAACCAGGGAATTCTGACGTGCACGCAGGCACACACACACACACACACACACACACACACACACACACATAAAATAAAAGCAAAAAACAAACAAACTTGGATGTGCCACTGTCAGTTTCATCTCTCTGCCATTGGCTCAAACAATGATCCACATTTTTCACCATTTTCTGACATTTCTAGACCAAACAATTAATACATGAATCAAGTAAATAAACAGTTGCAGCCGTACTGTGTGTGTGTGTGTGTGTGTGTGTGTGTGTGTGTGTGTGTGTGTGTGTGTGTGTGTGTGTGTGTGTGTTAGAGCTGCAAAGATAAATCAATTAGTTAATCGCCAACTATTTTGATAATCGACTAATCCGTCTGAGTCTTATTTTATGAAAAAAAAAAAATTACTTTTATCACTCCTCTGTGACAGTAAACTGAATGTGGTTGAGTTGTGGACAAAACAAGACGTTTGAGGACGTCAACTTTGGCTTTGGGAAACAATGATCCACATTTTTCACTATTTTCTGACATTTCTAGACCAAACAATTAATACATGAATCAAGTAAATAAACAGTTGCAGTCGTACTGTGTGTGTGTGTGTGTGTGTGTGTGTGTGTGTGTGTGTGTGTGTGTGTGTGTGCAGTCTCATCAGTAGTTTTTCGGGGGGCAGCTTATTTAAGTTTATTTCTTCATTATGTAAATGGCATCAAGAGAGCAGCCTCATCTATTCTGATTGGCTGCTGCTCCACATCCCTCTGTGTGTGTGTGTGTGTGTGTGTGTGTGTGTGTGTATGTGTGTGTGTGTGGTGTGTGTGTGTGTGTGTGTGTGTGTGTGGTTTCAAAATGAGCCAATCAACAATAATTGTTTCCTGTGTGTCTGTCTCTCATCGTGTCCGTTGAGAGGTGATGTCAAAAAGTCCCTAATTGATGCATCCTCCCTCTGTGTGTGTGTGTGTGTGTGTGTGTGTGTGTGTGTGTGTGTGTGTGTGTGTGTGTGTGTGTGTGTGTGTGTGTGTGTGTGGATTGTGGAGTAGGAAAGACATGAGCATTTACGCAGGAAGGATCCAACAAAACATACACTATTTTAGAGGCCCCCAACTGTTTTGCCTTGTAAAGAGTAAAAAACAAAGTCTAGCTGCAACCCTGCATCACAGGTTTTGGCCTTATGTGCACATCTCATCTCAAATTGTTTAATTTGAAGGTTTCTTTTGTTGGCCTCAAGAGTTGAACGTTTATTTATATTTTACAAGAAAAAAAAAAGAGTAGGGATTGTCAAACTACTATTTCCAAAGTTTAGAATGAACTTTGATAGTTAAGTTTTCAGCCAACACAGATAAGCCTTCCTCAAGTGCTATGCACAGGACTGTAGCTGCAATCAAGGACACATAGTTTGTGCCCTGTTTTTTTTTCTGGAAACTTTCAGAAAATATAATTGCTCAGCTTACAAATATATATACAAATAAATATTGCTGCCACTGCTGACCCCAAGGCCTTTCTAAAGTAAATCGAAGCTGTTCTTGATCCATTTGGACTACATTCATGTCTCTGGTCGCTTTTGAAAAGTTTCTTCTCCAACCGTCAGAATCACAGTAAGTGCTTTGACATTGAGTTATATACATTGGAATACACTGGAAAACCAAAGTTTTCATTTCTGCCTAAATATGTTTTAATAAAAAGATGCTTGCAGATGACTTCAGCTGTGACTTATCAGCCTGAAAACATTATGGGGCTTCAGCAAGAAGTCTTACTTAGTCCCAGTTGAAATTTGATAACAATATATCATGAAATTACTATTTTACACACTGTTTTAATATGCTTAATATGTAGGCTTTAAAAAAGACCCTGTAACTATGGTCACATACTGCAGACAGTTGTTTAATTTTTTTCTAAAGTGTTCTCCTTGTACATGTTTTGTAGCCTACTTGCAAAATGTACGTAGAGAGAAAAACCAATGGCTCTTTTTAGTATTATTTCTTATGCACTCTTTATGCTGCTTTATTGTAAATTATGTTGTCACTTATGCTGTTATTAAGTATGTTGAGACACCTTATTGGGTGAATATATCTTGATTTGACTTGACTGACAATATTACAGCAATGAGAGATGAAACACAGTCACTATAACAGATGTTGGAGTGTCTTTGAAATTAGCATTAAAACTACCATATGTAATTTGGCTAATAAATAATACAAGTTTATAAAAAAAAGACATTTTGTGAATTTCAAAGCATGTCCATATGTTCCCTTTATGTGTGCTTATTTGGGTATTGTTTCCCCAAAACTGTAGCTTCTTCTGTCTTTATCATCTCTCCTGAAGAAATGCCCCGCTGTGTGTGGACAAAACAAGACGTTTGAGGACGTCAACTTTGGCTTTGGGAAACAATGATCCACATTTTTCACTATTTTCTGACATTTCTAGACCAAACAATTAATACATGAATCAAGTAAATAAACAGTTGCAGTCGTACTGTGTGTGTGTGTGTGTGTGTGTGTGTGTGTGTGTGTGTGTGTGTGTATATATGCATGCATGTGTTTAAGTGTGCACGTGAGCGTGCGCGGGTCATCTGTGTTGATGAGATATTCTTTAAGTGCCAAACCATGAAATATCAATTATGCAAGCGTCTTGTTTGTATTTGGCTGTCCGAAAGTCATCCGAAACGGCTGGGAGAATGCCGACAGAGAAGCATAATGACGTCGGGAGCCGATTAACAGGCATTATTACAATGGTTTCAAATGCCAAACAGAGCAGAGGCGCACAGATATGAAAACATGCACGCTCAGTTATCACAACCCTCAGTGGCCTGCGCAAACCTCACACTGCTAATTTTGGAATTGTTCTGTTGTAATTAACAACTGGCATTGTCCTCATTAAACATGTGGTTTACCGTCTTCAAATGAGGCTTAAGAACTCAAACAGATGTGGATTATCGATGCCATACTTCATTCTTCATTTTCTTTATTAAAGCTGCAAGTATTTTCAGGATTTTTTTTTGCAGACCCAGAATTTTCTCCTGCTTATGATAGAACAGCCTTTGAAAGAATTTGGACTGCTGAAGGACTTGGAAAACATTTTTAATGCTGAAATACTGAAACATTTTGTCTTGTGCAAAGAGCTGTAGGTAGATTTTTAACAAAAGGAAGGTTTGCTGCTACTTGTATTCGTACTGTACACTGCACTACACTAGAATTTGTACAATCCATTGAAACAATCGTTTTAACCTAATCTGATTTGTAACCTAATCTCACTTACTTCTACTTAACGTTTTTATTGATGTCTGTAAATACTTAATATTTTTATTTATGTCTTATTGTAGATATGTTAGTAATTTACTTTATACACTTAATGACTTGCTCTTTTCTTACTCTTATTTTACCTTGAATGTGACTGTGAGCAACTGCAACTAAACAATTTCCCTGAGGGGATCAATAAAGTATTACCTATGCCTATTCTTTTTTTTTTCATTAAAACCCAAAGATTATTAATCACATTTACAAAATCATGTTTGGTTAATTATTTTTACTCTGGTTTTAATTCTCTATTGTCTATTTAGTTGTTTCATAGTTGTTGTTTTTTAGTATAAGCAAATACAAAAATCATGTGGAAGTCATTATTTAGTAATTCTTATTTATTTATTCTTATATTTATTCAGTATTGTAAATACTAGTACCATGTCTACTATTAATAATACTATTCAGAAAAAGAGAATTTCTGTGTCAGAGCAATTGTTTTTCTTTCAAAAATGATTCTATAACAGTACAATTAGCATTGTTGTGTATATATGTTACATGCCAGCAGATTCAACAGGGGATAAAAAATATCATTTGCAATACGTTATATCATCTCTTTTTTTAAATGTTTTAATACTTTGTATTGATCCCCCATTCAGGATTGAAATTTTACACTCTGTTAGAAATATCTGCTAGAAATCTCTACACACAGGCCTGAAATACACACACACACACACACACACACACACACACACACACACTCAGAACCTATTCATGCACAAATGGAGAGATGTCAGAGTGAGTTGGCACTGGCAGAGCTGGACCAGCGCCATGAGTGGTTGGGGGGAGGGGAGGGGAGGTATGGTGCCTTGCTCAAGAGCGTCTTGGCAGTGCCCAGGAGGTGAACTGGCATCTCTCCAAGCAGGGACTTGAAGCAGCGACCCTCCGGTTCCCAACCCAACTCCCTGAGCTATCATGTAATTAATGCAACTACATTTTACGTGGGGAAATCTTAGAACTTCTCTAATGTTTAGCTCTCAATCCATTTTGTAAAAATGGAATATATTTCAAATGCTGGTAGAGGCTCTCTGTAGGGTTTAACTAACTTTATTAGCTCTCCAGTCAAACCAGCACAGGTACGGCAGTAGAACACAAGGACCTGTCATAAAAAACCCAGCCACCTCCTGTGTCTGACAGCTCAGAGGTGACTGAACCAGGATCAGTTGGGGGTTAAACCAGGTCACACTCATTGGATTGCTCATATTCAAACTTTTGATCAGATAACATAACACTACAGAAGGTCTGATACCATTTTCTGCTTCCAAATACTGATTCCCATACCTAAACTATCGGCTAAAGCCGAGTACCGATCCAATCATAGGCGTAATTTAATCAAAACTGGCGACTGCAACCCACCCAAAACCTAGTATAATTTCCTTTCCATAAATAAAGACATTTGCACCATATATTGATGCAGAAAAGGTACACATTGTTGGAGAAAAATTCACCAGAATGCAGAAAATGAAGTGTTTGATGCTAAAAATTTCAATTTTGCTCAAAAGTGGAGATCAATATCAATAGTTCATACAAAAAAATGTTGAAATGATTGAGAATTAGCCTACCCAGAGCGACAGCCCTTGCTGTTGTCTTCCCTTGTATGTTGCCTGTGCTTTCAGAAAGCCATCTCTCTTTCTCTCTCCTTCTCTCTCCCTGCCAACACCTGGACATAGAGCACACTCACTCCAATCCATTAATTAACATGCAATGGAATCATTATCTCACCGCTCCAGCACAAACCAAACTAGCGTTGGAAAGGAATTTCCCATTCCAAAAACATTTATGAGCTACCACATAAAGGTTACACTAATAATGTAGTGCTATGTTGCCATCCTGTGGAGTTCAGAGGAGGAAAACACACCGTACTGCATCTGTTCATGCTGGACCAGATGAAAACATGAATTTCTGAAGACTGGTCTTGTCTCAGAGCCACAGTATGTGCATATACAAGGCTACATATTCTATACTCTATGCATTTTCAACCTGCCATGCCAAGAGATTTAAAGCATTGATTGAGTCTTTCAAATAGAATATCAAACAGCTCTGTGTACAGTATATCAAAATCCTTCATGTGTACTGTACAAAGAAAAACACAAACATGACAAACATGGAGTAGAGGTTATCCATTGGGGCTTAGCAAGGCTTTCAGGATCCAAACGTGTGGTGGAATACTCTCAACAGAAAGAAATCATCCAGTAGATGGATAATGAAAACGTTCACCCAAACTATCAAAATGAATTGTTTATCACTTATCTCTAGCGGAATCTAACTGTAGAGTTAGTTTGAGTTGCATGCTGATGTTTTGTATATATGCCACTCTATGACAATATAAGTGAACTGAATTTTGTTTGTGGTGTTCAAAGTCCTGTTTACATCGGATAATCCAGAGCTCTCTGTTGAAAGTTTCGTTGCAGCTACTTTCTACTGATGGAATAGTGTTTCTGTTTATAGCAACATCTGTGGATTGTCTAGAGGGCAGTGTTCCTGCAAAGACACAACATTTTTAATGCTCTGAGAAGCACGAACAAAATTCATGGCAATGTAAGGGGGGTGCACCTGTTACATCTACAGTATATCTACATAAAGTACTGCAATGCCATAGAATGTATCATGTTTCATCAGGCAACAAATGAGTTTGACTGGCCCTGAAAACTCTGACATTGAACAAGGTACAAACAAGGATCAGAATACTGCATAGACCGGGGATCTTCAACAGGAGGTCTGGGGCCCCTAGGGAGTCCTCAGAGTTACTGCAGGGGGGGGCCACCAAATTATTGTTAACTTTTTGAAAGTTTTTTCAAAAAATTTAAAATGTCATAACATGAATCCAACATATTATTAGCAAATATAAATCCCCACTGATAATAGGCTTACTGGCCAATAGGTAAGGCAGTCATCCAAACATACAGTAAATAAGGATTCACTGTGCCACATGTATTTTTAAATGAAAATGCTTAGAAATATAGGAAATATTGGATAGGATAGAACAACACAATGTAATTCAGCTGAATAAAACATCACATTCATTATTAATTTTACTTATTTTTATTTTAAACACACTTTGTCTATCTGAATACAATAAACATTTTCTATAGGCTCAGTCTGCCACTTTAAAAAAAAAACATGGTATCAGAATTTTGGATAGTTGTCGTGGAAACATTATTTGGTCATGTGACAAAGGCTGGGAAGTGACAGCATTCTGATCCAATGGAAATCACAATTGTCAGATTGACAGCACTCTAGACCAACGGATTAGCCCCGACTCTGGGTCGGGACCCTTGGTGTCACTTTTTGATGCTTTGGGTGGGGACCCTTGGCCTCAGTATTTGAGTGGGAGTGAGAACGGGTTGGTGAGCCGCATCCACCCGGCCTGTTATGAGAGCCAGTTCGCACCGCCCAGACCGCAGAAATTATGTTTTACTCAACCACCATGAACAGCAAAATTGATGCATTATGGTAGCACAAATGTCAGGACTGAGACAAGACCGACTAACTGAGCACCGCTGCCAATGTGTGTGTGTGTGTGTGTGTGTGTGTGTGTGTGTGTGTGTGTGTGTGTGTGTCTGCGTGTGCGAGTTTGAGAGCGAATAGGAGAAAAGGTGGACAATGTCAATAATAAAGAGGGAGTTTTTTTTTTTTTTAAATTACATTTTAGTCCTGACTTTTCGTTCCGTCAACAATATTCCGTGTTGATATTGTCAGCAGTTGGGTTTAATGACATCAGTGCCATCTCGTCATTGCCTCATCTTAGTCATGGAAGAAAAGGTCGTTGAGGAACGTCCCAGTTTTTAGTTTCAAAATGAACACTACTGATAAAGGTGCTGCAGCAGTGAACAGTATGAGCAAAAATATGCTCTTAGAACATTAAAGCATGTAAATATTTTCTATTAGACCCCGAACATAAAACTATAAACCTGAAATAGAGCATAATATGTGACCATTTAAATGACTTGGCATTGATTTCCATTGTTTTCTATTAAGGCGGGCAGTTGAGTCTCAGAAGCAGAAGGTGTTGTTCTACTTATAACCTTTAAACACCAAGAGACATCAACACCATTCCTATCTCTCCCTATTATAATGGATTTAATTGAGTCAAATATTGAAGAAATTAGATTCATGTCTTTTCATAATGAACAAGTTTCATTAACGCACCGTGAGAATAATAACTTGACTGGTGACACCCAAGTTTGTGTTATTTAGTTTTGATTAAAAGGTGACTTATACGAGCTGAATTTTCCTCATTTTAATTTTCTCATCGAATTATGGCTGCTTTTCTCCTCCTTGAGAGCAAAGACAATCACAGTAATTTGTCACATTTCACCACACCTTGAATTACAAACAATTTGAAAACATTCATAGATAGCATTATGAAAAGGTATAGCATCCACTCTTTTAGTGCCATACCCAATGGTGTAACTTTGGTTTGAGAAGTGTGTGTGTGTGTGTGTGTGTGTGTCTGTGTGTGTGTGTGTGTGTGTGTGTGTGTGTGTGTGTGTGTGTGTGTGTGTGTGTGTGTGTGTGTGTGTGAAAAATATTTCTGATTTGAATCCCATTTCCAGCATTTCTACATACATTTATAGGGACTATGGTGATACCCAATAATTAAGCCCTGCACTGGCAGCCGCTGCTGTGGTCCTGCTCGATGCCCTGCACTGCTACAACTACTATTATTTCTAGTAATAGTTTGATTATCTTTATTGCTCCTATAATATGTATACCCTGCAGTTCCCTGCAACGCCCTGCTACGTCCTGCTTGCAGTGTCCTGCTATGCCCTGCTACGTCCTGCTATGCCCTGCAATGCCCCGCTACGCCATGAACTACTACAACTACTATTTCTAGTCATAGTTACATTATCTTTATTGTGACTACAATTGCCACTGTTCATCATACCCCCCCAAGCGGCACCGTCAGACAACTGCCCACCAAGAGCCTGGGTCTTTGTAAATTATAGAGTGTGGTCTAGACCTACTCTATCTGTAAAGTGTCTTGAGATATCTCTTGTTATGATTTGATACTATAAATTAAATTTAACTGAATTGAATTGAATTGAAGTTGACCATAATGATAAATTATGCCGGAAAGAAAAATAATACACTACTGCACGTTTAAGAAAAATATGTTTTTCTTTCTTAAATAGTATATAGGGGCAGATGACAGAGACTTGAATTTGAAAGTTGGGGGGACACAAACAGGATTTTGAATAGTGGGGGGGGGCATGTCCCCGCGCTCCCCAGTGGGAATTACGCTCTAGGCTGGTCTGTATGTACAGTATGTGCCCAAAAAACGTTTCTTCTCGTCTTCTTGCTGATATAGTAGAAATGTAAAACAAATTTGCCAAGGCATCATTTTATCTGGCCATATTTTAGGGTTTGCAAAATCAGTCTGTGGGTTGGTCGGCCTACCTACCACTTTGGTCCAGACTGAAATATCTCAACAATATGGATGGATTACAATGCATGTTTGTAAAGCCATTCATGGTCCTCAGAGGGTGAAGCCTACATCTTGTCCAGTGCCTTTTGCCTTTTAAACCAATCACAATTGTCTTGGGTGTCGCTAAGCTCCGCACGGTGCCTCTGCAAAATAGCCTTGGGAAGGAATTTGTTTTTGTGGAACATGAGAAAACTCTGCAGAGATCTGAGGAGCAGTTAACCATAGTCGTCAGAAATCCACCGGAGTTTAGAACGCCAACACAAAGAAAGCGGAAGGAAATGGACATCACGAAAATACATGCATCCGTCGGAATTTCCTGCGGCACCGGAGCAATACCGGTAGTGGAACGTCAAGGATATAGACTATTACAGATCTAATGCAAAGATTGCTATGACATTTACTGAACAACATTCATGCTTCCGGCAGGATGAAACCTTCCCATTGTGGACACAGTTCGTGGGCTGCCTCCTTTGAACTCTGCATTTCAAGACGGAACATGTCAGAATGGTTTGACGAGGCTGTGTGATTTCAAAGGCTTTAAATGTGGCCTTCTTTTTCCTGAATTTGGAAGACAATCGGTGTATTCGCCATTGCATGTCGCTGTAATGCATTCAGACTGTCCTCATCAACTCAGAAAGTCTCAACGTATAAAATTGCTGGTCACTGGCCAATACATCACATAAAAAGTAATGAAGTAATGAAGTCAGGATTGAAGTAATGGAAGCCAAGCATCAATTCTACTGTTCTTGTTAGCCGCCAGGACAGACAGCCAAACACACTGAAAGAAAAATGGAAGTTTGACTTTTTCTTGCAAAGTTATCCATTAGTATTCTCATCAAAACAATGTCCTCTCTCTTGTAACTTTTGCTTGTTTCATACAAGAAAGTATAGTCTCCTAAAGCACATTCATCTGAAACCAATCTTTTCTTCTGCTGTTTTCTACAAACAAAAATAATATGTTGATGTACAAGGCCAATATATTGACCTTTGGGCCACTTTCAGTTGCGTGTGGCTTGGATTTCCATAACAGTTTTCAACTGTTATCAAAGTCGAATCTCGTCCAAATAAGGCTTTGTCAAAGGCTTAATTGCGTTATTTTGCGTCCATGTGCTTCAGAGCCATGCTTTAACTGCACTTTATATCCTGGCACCTCAGCGGCCCATTGTGACTGTGGATCACACACTTGACTTTGAATCAGCATCAAAGAGCGCAATCTCCTTCTCTAAAAGTCAAGCCATTTCAAAGAGAACTGCTTCTCTACGTGCCATATGGAATGCTACTGGGTTTTCTGTGGAAATGTTGGCAGGAAATATTGTCAAAGAAAGCACGGTTCGTTTCGACTTACCATGTGAGCCACATCAAAACCATATCTTGGTTTTCCATCATCTATGTGTTGCCAAGCTGGCACTTCAGGACAGCATTGTATGTGTACATATCAGAAAAGTCTGCTTTTGTGACCGACATCAAAGCAGTCCCACTCTTCGCCCCCCAAAACCAAGGAGTTTTAATGACAACTTTCTTGTTAGTGTGGAGCAGTGCCACATTGAGACTCTGTAATTACTAATAGCAGATACAGAGTTCCAAGGCATGGTTCTCTGCCAATCTCACAGGCACCTCTCTGAGCACTGTGTGCCATATCACACAGGCTTCTCATTTCAGATTCACATCAAAGTCACCAATCCCTGCTTCTCCCAATTTATTTAGTTTTTTTTACTGTGGTGAATTTTGACTTTGCTATGGCTTGAATAAAGACATTTATCAAAACATTTTAACCACTGAGTAGACATTTGAACCAGATCAAAAACAGCTCAGCGTTTGGCATTGCCCATCAAAAGCAAAGTGTTGCCTTGGTATCCATTATGTGAGCTGTTTTACAGTGTTACACTCTCCCTGCTGAAATCAAAGCTGTTTCCTCTTTGCTCCAATAGCCATCCAAAATGAATAGGAAGCCATGCACAGGTTGTTGTTTTGTGTGTGTGTGTGTGTGTGTGTGTGTGTGTGTGTGTGTGTGTGTGTGTGTGTGTGTGTGTGTGTGCTTATGCAGTGTGACAGTGTTTTGAGACTGACAAATATTAGACATGTTCTAATGAAATCTATATATATAGATTGTTTGACCAAAACACATGAAGAGATGATTTTCCAAACAATTAAATGTGCAAATGGACAATTGAGGTTACTCTGCATATACAATTGACTGGAATAGCCATGGATGTCAGTGGAAGAGAGCAAAAGATTGGAAGGAAGGGAAATAAGTCACTTGTTTTTTCCTCCTCTCCCTCACTTTCTTTCTTTCTTGGTTTCTTAATCCCCCTTTTTATTTTCTCACTCTTAAATCCAGTGCTCCAAAACATTTTTTTTTTTTTTCTGTATTTCCCTGTGCCATGTTTTAACTCCCTTAGAGCAAATAATATCCTAATGGATGCTGGATGGTTGGATAACAACCACTGCTTGTTGGAAGCTAATCAGAAGAAAACAATGCAAAAAAGTTTTCTAATCTGTGTGAGTGTGTGTGTGTGTGTGTGTGTGTGTGTGTGTGTAAAAGACAGCCTTTAATAGATACCTATTTGTCCTTGAGGTATGCACAAAGGGAAGCATAAAGACAGGGAACAATTTCATTTCTTGAAACTGTGGTCACTGACAATCACTGGGGCCAATGGGCCTGAATGAAAATGACTGTTGATGCTTGATCATTTTTGAGTAAAACACACACACACACAGACACACACACACACACACACACACACACACACACACACCATATATATAGGCCCCTTCTTTTCAGGCAATATATTCACCTCTCAGGTCTTTAGGATAATGCTTGTGTGTTCTATGCAATGGATTTGTTTGATAATAATACTAAGTATTTATACTTTCAGCCTTTTCAGTCAATTTATTTGAACTTCCACTTTTGACAGTATTACAGTTTAGCTTCCAGCTTTTCTAGAAATGTATTTCAGCTCTTAGCTTATTAGGGTAATGCAGTTCAGCTTCCAACTGACAATTTTACATTTCAACTTCCAAGTTTTTCAGCAGTGCAGTGCAATCCATTTGAGATTTTTCAAACAATTTGTTTCCTATTTCTGCATTTTCATCTATGTTTCTCATAGCATTTGTATGTCTCCCATACTTTTTCATAATTTCAGTTAGAAAATAAATTCAGACCTCACAATGTTCTACATCGTTTGGCATCGTTGAACTTTTAAAGCCAACAATTCAGTTTAGCGTCAGCTTTTCAAAAAACCTTTAAATATTCCACATCTTTTATGCATTAGTGGTGTTATTCAACTTTTTAATGAGATTCATGTTAATTAAAACCATTCATACTTTTCCAACTATTCTCAGTACTTCAACTTCTTCTTACGGATTTAACTATTCATCCAGTTTAGCTTTAGGAATTTAGCTATTCAGCATTTTCATGCATTTTCTGCAGGAAATGCATTTTCTAGTTTACACTTAATAGGCTGTTCTGTCTGCTGTAATGTCTTCATTATAAGAGTTAAATATGTTTTGTGGCTCAAAGATTTTTACATTTTTTATGTCCAAAAATGTCTCTTGTTAGTAAAGGTTGCTGAGCCCTGATCTAATGCAAAGAGAATGCTCTAAAGTGTTCATAAGGAAATATACAGTCTACCTCTATATGATTAATTTTGGATCTGCACTCAAGTAATGTTGACGATAATGTAATCACATGAAGTAATCTTACATAAGCATGCAAGACCCTCTATTTATGAACGGCTTGTATAATGTGGGTCCACAATTGAGTCAATTTTAATCCAGAGTTCGTTTTTGCTTTTAAAGTAAAAACCGAAGTGACAATCTGTGAAGTTGGTGCCTGATAGAGTTGTTTGACGGAGTGTGCTTCACCTTATTAAAACCCCTTGGAATCACACCTTCCTCTCTGCTAAAGCCTACTTAGCCCAGAGAGGATCTGAAAAGCATGCACGTGTTTTCTGAAGAGGCTTTCTCTGCTTACAGAGAAGACAGAATTTAAGTGTGGGGGTGTTGAAGAAAAAAAAAAAAAAAGAAAAGAAAAAGGAAAACTAGGTCACCATTCTTACTACGATCTCTCGGTGTTGCTGAGCAGCTTTACACCCCCTGTTGTGACGTAGAAACTGTCAATTGGCCGAAAGCGGGGGGGCGCCTTGCAGGTGTAGGAGACGCGGGTATTGGATGAGTCTGGCAGACAGGACGTGATTGGAGGGGAAGCAGGAAGGGGATGGGGGTGTGGCTGCAGAGAGGGGTAAAGCAGGGGTGATGCTCCCCTCCCACTGAGTGTGTTGGGGGTGTAGGAGAGGGTGTGTGTATGTGTGTAACTGTGGAAGAAGGAATAGAATCTGGAAAAATGGGAATGCAGCTTGAATTGTGCTGACAGGAGAGACAAAGTGATTGGATGAGAGAAAAACAGAACAGGGCGATTGGAGAAAGAAAAATGAGGGTGAGTGGGCCAATCCCGTCTTTGCTAGCAGCAGGAGGTGTGTGTGTGTGTGTGTGTGTGTGTGTGTGTGTGTGTGTGTGTGTGTGTGTGTCTGCGTATGAAATCCTGTGAAGTAGAGAATATATCAATCTTTGTGAAGACCCTGATGGAAACTACTCAACATTCATGTTTTGCCAAAAACATGCCCCTGAAGCCTTGCACTTTTGTCTCCAAAAACAGCTCAACAGTGTGATCTATAATGAAAAGGACAATTACAGCACAGCAGTGTGTGTTGAAGGAATCCCAAACCTACACACGGATAAATATGAGATGGTAACGGGCCACATTTCAGCCCAGTGTCTCCAAGAATCCAAATTATTAAACCCACACGAAGTGCTGATATTCAGTCTCAATGAGGTAGTATGCTCTTTGTTTCAGGTTGGGGTGCTGGGTGGGTGTGTAGCGCATGCTTGCTTTTGTGTGTTTGGGAGACCCAAGTCTGCAGCCGTCACAGACCTGCAAGTTTGTTTTTTTAAAGCCGTACCCACGATCTTACCCTCACCTCAAGCAAGTGTGTTAGGCCATATCCACACAACAAAGTTTTGGTTTAAAAACAAACATGTTTTAAGATTATTTTTTGGGCTTTAATTGACTGGATAGCTTAAAGAGGTATGCTGTTGGAGAGGGAGAGAGAGAGAGAGAGAGAGAGAGAGAGAGAGAGAGAGAGAGAGAGATGCAGCAAAGGGCCGTGGGCCAAGGACTCAGCCTACATAGGGCACACAGTCTACTGGGTGAGCTAGAGGTCGCCCCCCAAAAAAAAATATTTAAAAATTTCTTTTGCTAAGTTTACATATCGTAACAAGTTGTCGTCTGTTTGTTTCAAGTGTACCCGGACCATTAACTATACCTTAATTGGTTTTCATTTACCATAATGCCAAGGTTTCCTAACCTCCGTTTTATGTAAGCCCATATCAGAATCAGAATCAGAATCAGAATCAGAATCAGAAAAGCTTTATTGCCAAAGACGTTTTTTACACATACAAGGAATTAGTTTTGGTGCTGTAGGTGCGCGTCACACAATCTCTAAATACAAGAAGGCTAAGAGAATCAAGCACCACAATATAACAATATAAGTATAAACATATATACACAGTATGTAATAAAAATAAGAATAAAAATAAAAATAGAAATAAAAATTTAATAAAAAGAGCAGCACAGCAGAGTAAGTATATATATATATATATATATATATATATATATATATATATATATATATATATATATATATATATAAGTTGAATTATGGTGTCATCATTGTCCTGTTTTGTCTTTTTGTTTCGGAAAATGTCAAATAAAAATGTAATCAAAAAATCTAAAACATCTTCCTGTTTGTCCTGCTTTGCCCTTAAATCCAAACCCTATATGTCATTTTCAAAAGCATGGAAAAAAATGTATACCTGCAGCCTGATCTGCATCAAAGCAGACCCTGAATGTTGCGTTAATACTAAGATAATCTATTAATGGTTGGAATTATTCCTTCAATATTTGATGTTGGAGTGCTCAGCAATGCCCTAAACTTGATTAACTGGTTCTTATTCAACAGACCCTTAGTGTTAATTATGCTTATTTTATCCCTGTGTTATGCATTTATTTGCATATGTTTTTCTTTGAATTCATCTCAGGAGAATCGATCACTAATGTGAAATGAAGAGGTCAGGCCTCGCCCCTGACTGTCGTACATTTAGACTCCCTATGTTGTTTTTTTCTTTTACCAGAATGTCATAAAACCCTCAAGTGCTGCAATTCCTCCAAGTTTGGAAGTCATGTCATAACCACAATTTGTTTGTTGCTTAGCTTTACCGTTATTCCACGTCTCCCCGAGGAGATCTCAACAGCATCACAACTCCATTCATGTCTCCGGGTGCCCGGTCTTAGCCAGATCAGTGGCTCATTGAGCCAATGTCGGGCTTAACCCTTGCTTCTTAAGGTCTCACAATGGTGACTTTTTTTCAGCAGAGCAGATCACCATGGCAACTTAAAGTGCACGGCTAACCTGCTTTGATACAAAATGTTCAGGCTATTGTAAAAATATAAGCAGGATACTGGATTAAAAAATATGTTTCACTGGGCGCCTAGGTAGCTCTCCTGGTAGAGCTGGTGTTTTTTTTTTTGTTTTTTTTCACTGCCACAATTTCACCTCTACAAAATGTAATGTTAATGAAAAACAATGGGGATAAACTAAACTTTAGTTGATTTAATATCATATGAGGAATGGAATGAATAGGAATGATATTAAATCACCACATAACAACAAGGGCTGTGAGTTCAGAGACTAGAAGGAACACTTAGTTGTCCTCCATGATTTATTGTGTCAGAGATATAATTCATATCTCTAACGTTTTCAGGGCATTTTCCCCACTCGTGCTACAAACTGTGCTTCTTTTAAATAGCACGTAGCTTACATTATTTGACCATGGTTATTAACAATGGGTGAAATGAACTGTCAGATAATAAGTGTGTATTATTTTTGCAGGATTCACAGGAGTTGTTTGTGCAATACACTCTACGATATATATCTGTAAAATAACAGAAACAAGTTCTGGCAGCTCATTACCCGGACTTTGCCCCGTCATTAAAAACAGAAATGTTACGTGTAGCTACAATAAAAAGACAGAACATTTTCTGTTATTTGAAATTCTCTGTTAGGAAACTTCTGAAAAAGAAATCTGTTCTTTAATGGATTTAAACTTTTTTTTTTTTTACACTTTTTTCATCGCTTTCAACACTTTTTTTTGGCACTTTCGACTCTTGCTAATCCGAGTGCTGGTTAATGATAATTATTTTCTTTTATTTCTTTGGGCATCCCTGCCTTTATTTGATAGGAAAGCTGAGAGAGAAAAGGGGGGAAGACATGCAGGAAAACCGTCACAGGTCGGACTCGAACCCTGGACCTTCCACGTCGAGGATTAAACCTCTGCATATGTGCGCCCGCTCTACCAACAGAGCTAACCAGCCACGTGCTGCTTAATGATTTACTGTACGATAATGGTGTTGTGAATAGCTACATTAATAACGTGACAATCGTTTATAACTCCGTTAGTTGTCGGAGCACAGATAAAAGGTCCCATAATGCAATTTAAAATGTAAATGAACAGAAATGCGACGGTGAATCACGTTCTATAGACAATTTCTGTTCCAATCAGTCCGTCAAAATTCAATAAAAGTAGTGACCTGATCATTCATTTTACGTGAACACCATCAGTGTTATATTTGGGCAATTTGGTTGACAGAAACCCAAATTTCTGATATAGAAACTTTGAAAACAGGTCAAATTTGACGCCGTGGACAATGGGAGGTTTATATGCAGAGATTGAATGTCATTACATTGTACTGTATGATTGTATGTGACGAATAATGTTTCTTCTTTTATAATTTAATTTTTTGTTACTTTTTGGCAAAGAGAATACTGAAAGTACCGCAGCAATGAACAGTTACTTCAATAGAAAATATACATGGGAGAAGGGCAAGTGAAATAGCATACCATACATCCATGTAACGCAAAGCTACACAGCCCTTTGTTGTCTTCCTCGTCGACCGTGATGCAACTTTTTTTGTTTTTCTGGGTCAAAATGTAAAAAAAATTCCAACGTTTTGGTCGACATTTTTGTCACTTTTTGTCAATATTTCTCCCTGCTTTTTGACATTTTTTTAAAGCTTTTCCTGACATTTTTGTCACTTTTTTCTGTGCTTTTTTGACAATTTTTTTTTTCCTACGTTTTTCAACGTTCTTTTATAAATTTTTCTTAACATGCTATAAAATTGAATAAAACACCCAAAGTAATAAACTGATCATTTAACTTGTGAAGAGTGTTGTATGGACCCATCCACGTTATTTTGTTTTAAAATTTGGTTGAAAGAAACCCAAATTTCTGATATAGAAACTTTTTGAAAATGGGTCAAATTAGACCCGAGGACAACAGAAGGGTTAAGGTAGAAAAAACGGAACAAACCAAAAAAGAGAGAAATACAAAAACCGACAAAAAAATAAATAAATAAATATATATACAGTATATATGT